>NC_090757.1:20735287-20752308 GCF_036898095.1 Palaemon carinicauda
CATTAAAAGTCTAACATTCCTGCCTTTTAGACTATTGAGGTATCATTTACGCTTTAAATAACTTATGCTAAATTTCATCATATTTGGTGAAATTCAACCTGATAGTCCCGGTGTATGTTATGCTAGTGGTAAATTTTAACATTTTAGAAATCTTTATCCATTTCATTTTAAGCACATGTTTGCCCCATAAACAAACTGAAGGCTTTAGGTCATTTCTACTACTAGGATACTCTCTATTTCTTGTAATAATAAAGCACTATTCCACCCTCACCCAAAATATTATCATTTTACTCACTGCCATGTCAGTAAGTACTTCCCAAAATATCCTCATGGCCACTTGCTCATGTCAGTCAACTTTATCCAGGATTTTCCCACTTTCCTACCCTTTGTATAGCTCTCATAATAAGTACAAAAGGAGTACTTCCCACAACAGCAACATGCCCACTTGCATTTATAAACTCCATCTAGGCTTATGTCCCTTTTTTAAAGCCCTCTTGATAAGTAATTCCCACAGCATGCGTATGGCCCCTTGTGTTTATTACCCAGGCTTTTGTCCCTTCTCACTTTTTTACAGCTCTCTCAATAAGTGCTTCCAACAGCATGCATATGGCCCCTTACTTTTATAAACTTCATCCAGGCTTTTGTAACTTCTCAATATTTTGCAGCCCTCTCAATAAGTACTTCTCGCAACATGCATATGTCCCCTTATTTTTATTAACTTCATCCAGTCTTTTTTTTCCCTTCTCACTCTTTTTACACCCCTCTCATTAAGTACTTCCAACAGCATGCACATGGCCCCTTACTTTTATTAACTTCATCTAGGCTTTTGTTACTTCTCAATTTTCTACAACCCTCTCAATAAGCACTTCCCATGACATGTATATGGCCCCTTACTATTATTATTATTATTATTATTATTATTATTATTATTATTATTATTATTATTACTAGCTAAGCTACAACCCTAGTTGGAAAAGCAAGATGCTATAAGCCCAAGGGCTCCATCAGGGAATAATAGCCCAGTGAGGAAAGGAAATATGGAAATAAACAAACTATATAAGAAGTAATGAAAATTAAAATAAAATACTTTTAAAACATTAGCAACATTACAACATAAAAAAATTTGCTGCGAGTTTGAACTTTTGAAGTTCTACTGATTCAACTACCCGATTAGGAAGATGATTCCACAAATTGGTCACAGCTGGAATAAAACTTCTAGAATAATGTGTAGTGTCCAGCCTCATGATGGAGAAGGCCTGGCTATTAGAATTAACTGCATACCTAGTATTACGAACAGGATGGAACTGTCCGGGAAGATATGAATGTAAAGGATGGTCAGAATTATAAAAAAAGTCTTATGCAACATGCATAATGAACTAATTGAACGACGGTGCCAAAGGTTAATATATAGATCAGGAATAAGAAATTTAAGAAACCGTAAGTTCCTGTCCAACAAATTAAGATGAGAATCAGCAGCTTAAGACCAGACAGGAGAACAATACTCGAAACAAGGTAAAATGAAAGAATTATAACACTTCTTCAAAATAGATTGATCACCGAAAATCTTGGAACACTTTCTCAATAAGCCAATTTTTTGTGCAATTGAAGAAGACACATACCTGATGTTTTTCTCAAAAGTAAATTTGCTGTCGAGAGTCACACCTAAAATTTTAAAAGTCATACTAAGGTAAAGAAACATTATCAATGCTGAGATCCAGATGTTTAGGAGTCACGGTCCTTGACCTACTTACAATCATACTTTGAGTTTTATTAGGATTCAACTTCATACCCCATAATTTACACCATGTACTAATTTTACCTAGATCTAAGGGATTCAGCAACTGCAGATCTACATTCAGGAGATGGAATTGATCCAAAGAGAGTAGCATCATCTTCATATGCATCAAGCTTGTTTTCTAGGCCAACCCACATGTCATGCATATATAGTATGAAAAGTAATGGGCCAAGAACGCTACTCTGAGGAACACCAGATATCACATTCCTATGCTCACTATGGCGCCCATCAACAACAACTCTTTGCAATCTATTACTTAAAAATTCAATAATAATGCTAAGAAACGACCCACCCACTCCCAACTGTTTGAGTTTGAAAAAAAGGGCTTCTTGATTAACACTGTCAAAAGTAGCACTAAAATCAAGGCCAATCATATGAACTTCCTGACCACAATTAAAGAATTTGTGTACAGCATTGGAGATTGTAAGAAGGATATCACATGCTGCAAGGCCTTTATGAAAACCAAATTACAAACTAGGGAACACATAATTACCTTCAACAAACCTATTAAGACGTTTTGCCAAAAGACGTTCAAAAGCTTTAGATTATATGGGTGTTATGGAAATTGGGCGGTGATCAGTTGGACATGAGCTACCACAAACATCTTTACATAGTGGAGTAACATTACCAATTCTCTAACAAGTGCTAAAAGCTCCTCTTCTTGCTAATTTGCGCAAAATAATAGATAACTTTGGAGCTAAGAAATCTGCTGTCTTTATAAAAAACAAAGGAAAAATACCATTTGGATCTACACCTCCATTAGCATTAAGGTCCAGCAAGAGAGCTTTAATTTCACGAGATTGGAAAGCTAAACTAGTTAGTTTAGCCTCAGGAAAACAAGAATAAGGAAGTTCAAGATTCTCATTACTCTACTTGCTGTCGAACACATCTGCCAAAAGGGTTGCCTTTTCCTTTGGACAGTGAGTGACTGAGCCATCTGGTTTAAGTGAAGGAGGAATTGTCGTATCTACACTAAAGAGTGCAGTTTTAAGGGTAGTCCACCACTTACACTCCTGGGTTGTACCAGAAAGGGTTTCTTTTGTGGTTAAATTGTGTACTTTCTCAGTTGAAGCGTAAACTCTGAGCAAAAACTCTAAGCTGAGTATGGTTATTCCAGGTCAAATCTTATCTATTACCCTTCCAAAGATGATAGGCCTGCTGCTTCTCCAAATAAGCAGGTCTACAATCATCATTGAACCATGGTTTGTCCTTCACTCGGTACGTAAGTACACAAGAAGGGATACGCCTATCAATTATGCTGACTAGATTTTCATTCAAAGGGATTACAGGATCAACACTACTATACAATTGCGACCAATTCAAACCCAAAAGATCATGAAGAATCCAATTTCAGTCTGCTTCAGATTTCATATAAATCTAACATGAGCAAGATACATCAGGGACAGGCTGCTCTGTCTTCACTACCAATGAAATCAAGGCATCCGGGATTTTGTCCCTTCTCACATTTTTTTTTAGAGCTGTCTCAATAAGTGTTTCCCATGACATGCTTATGGCCCCTTACATTTATTAACTTCATCCAGCCTTTTGTCCCTTCTCAGTTTTTTACAGTCCTCTCAATAAGTACTTCCAACAGCATCCACATGGCCCTTACATTTATTGATTTCATCCAGGCTTTTGAAGCTTCTCTCTTTTCCACAGTCCTCTCAATAAGTACCTCCAGCAGCATGCACAGGGCCTCTCACTTTTGTTAATTTCATCCAGGCTTTTGTAACTTTCACATTTTTACAGCCCCCTCAATAAGTACTTCCCACAACATGCACATAGCCCCTTACTTTTATCAATGTAATCTGGGGCTTTTGTCCTTTTCCGTGTTTTTTTTTTTCCAGTCCTCTCAATAACTGCTTCCCACGATATGCATATGCCCCCTTACTTTTATTAACTTCATCCGGACTTTTGTAGCTTCTCTCTTTTTTTTTTTTACAGTCCTGTCAATGAGTCCTTCCAACAGCATCCACATGGCCCTCACTTTTATTAACTTCATCCCGGCTATTGAAGCTTCTCTCTTGTTTTTATAGTCCTCTCAATAAGTACTTCCAACAGCATGCATATAGCCCCTTACTTTTATTAACGTTATCCTGGCTCTTTTTACTTCTCACCTGTTTTACAGCCCTCGCAATACTTACTTCCCACTTCCCACAACATGCATATGGCCCCTTACTTTTATTAACTTTATCCAGGCTTTTGTAGCTTCTGACTTCTTTGCACCCCTTTCAACACATGCACATGGCCCCTTATTTGAATTAACTTCATTCAGACTTTTGTCCCTTCTCAATATTTTGTACAGTCCTCTCAATAAGTACTTCCAACAGCATACATATGGCCCCTTACTTTTATTAACTTCATCTCGGCTTTTGTAGTTTCTCAATAAGTACTTACCACAATATGCACATTGTCCATTACTTTTATTAACTTCATCCACAAGATTTTTGTCACTTATCACTTTTTTACAGCCCCCTCAATAACTACTTCCCATAACGTTCACATGGCCCCTTACTTTTATTAACTTCATCCAGACTTTTGTAGCTTCTCACGTTTTTGCCCCATCTTTGTAAGTACTTACCACAATATGCACATGGCCTCTTACTGGTATTAACTCTATCAGGCTTTTGCCACTTCTAACCTTTTTTACAGCCTTCCCAATAAGTATTTTTACAGCCCTCCCAATAAGTACTTCCCTCAACATCCACATGACCCCCTTTTGTTTATTAACTTCATCTAGGGTTTTGTAGCTTCTCACTTTTTTGCAGCCCTCCATTCAATAAGTCCTTTCCACAGCATGCACATGGCCCCTAACATTTATTAACTTCATAAAGGAGGCTTTTGTCACTTCTCACTTTTTTTGCAGCCCTCTCAATAATTACTTCCCACAACATGCACATGGCCCCTAACTTTTATTAACTTCATCTAACCTTTTGTTCCTTCTCACTTTTTTACTGTCCTCTCAATAAGTCCTTTCCACAGCATGCACAAGGCCCCTTACTTTTATTAACTTCATCTAGGCTTTTGCCACTTCTCATTTTTTTACAGCCCCCTCAATAAGTCCTTTCCACAGCATGCACAAGGCCCCTTACTTTTATTAAGTTCATCCAGCTTTTACCACTTCTCATTTTTTACAGCCTTCTCAATAAGTCCTTTCCACAGCATGCACGTGGCCCCTTACTTTTATTAACTTCATCCAGGCTTTTGCCACTTCTCATTTTTTTTACAGTCCTCTCAATAAGTCCTTTCCACAGCATGCACAAGGCCCCTTACTTTTATTAACTTCATCCAGCTTTTACCACTTCTCATTTTTTACAGCCTTCTCAATAAGTCCTTTCCACAGCATGCACGTGGCCCCTTACTTTTATTAACTTCATCCAGGCTTTTACCACTTCTTTTTTTACAGTCTTCTCAATAAGTCCTTTCCACAGCATGCACGTGGCCCCTTACTTTTATTAACTTCATCCAGGCTTTTGCCACTTCTCATTTTTTTTACAGTCCTCTCAATAAGTCCTTTCCACAGCATGCACAAGGCCCCTTACTTTTATTAAGTTCATCCAGCTTTTACCACTTCTCATTTTTTACAGCCTTCTCAATAAGTCCTTTCCACAGCATGCACGTGGCCCCTTACTTTTATTAACTTCATCCAGGCTTTTGCCACTTCTCATTTTTTTTTACAGTCCTCTCAATAAGTCCTTTCCACAGCATGCACAAGGCCCCTTACTTTTATTAACTTCATCCAGCTTTTACCACTTCTCATTTTTTACAGCCTTCTCAATAAGTCCTTTCCACAGCATGCACGTGGCCCCTTACTTTTATTAACTTCATCCAGGCTTTTGCCACTTCTCCTTTTTTTACAGTCTTCTCAATAAGTCCTTTCCACAGCATGCACGTGGCCCCTTACTTTTATTAACTTCATCCAGGCTTTTGCCACTTCTCATTTTTTTTACAGTCCTCTCAATAAGTCCTTTCCACAGCATGCACAAGGCCCCTTACTTTTATTAACTTCATCCAGCTTTTACCACTTCTCATTTTTTACAGCCTTCTCAATAAGTCCTTTCCACAGCATGCACGTACCCCCTTACTTTTATTAACTTCATCCAGGCTTTTGTTCCTTCTCACTTTTTCACAGCCTTCTCAATAAGTACTTCCACAGCATGCACATGGCCCCTTACTCGTATTATTTTCATCCAGTAGGCTTTTATCACTTCTCCTTTTTTTACAGCCCTCTCAATAATTACTTCCCACAATATGCACATGGCCCCTTACTCTTATTAACTTCATCCAGTAGGCTTTTATCACTTCTCCTTTTTTTACAGCCCTCTCAATAATTACTTTCCACAATATGCAAATGGCCCCTTACTCTTATTAACTTCATCCAGTAGGCTTTTATCACTTCTTTTTTTTACAGCCCTCTCAATAATTACTTTCCACAATATGCACATGGCCCCTTACTCTTATTAACTTCATCCAGTAGGCTTTTATCACTTCTCCTTTTTTTACAGCCCTCTCAATAATTACTTTCCACAATATGCACATGGCCCCTTACTCTTATTAACTTCATCCAGTAGGCTTTTATCACTTCTCCTTTTTTTACAGCCCTCTCAATAATTACTTCCCACAATATGCACATGGCCCCTTACTTTTTTTAACTTCATCCAGGCTTTTGCCACTTCTCATTTCTGGGTCGACCTATGGCTGACGGTGAAAAGAGTCCTTCTTATATATCTTTTCTGATAAAACCTTCCAATTATACCAGAGAAAGATAAAATCATGGAATGCTGAGGTTACAACCCTCGCGCGAGCACCCTTTGGGTGTCGTGTATAAAGCAAAGGCGCGTGAAATCCACTATTCACAGGTTGTCTTCCATTTAGTTAATTCCTTCGTCAAAGGGATGGGCCGATACAAAGGCCCTAGCCAACCACCAGCGCCACACCACCCACGCCACGACGCGAGCGCCATCTGAACTTCATCCTTCTTTTTGGACTATTTAGTATGGAATTTTTTTGTGGTGCTCTCGGCCTTTTTTAACATGCGTGGATTTATTTCGTCATGTCCGAAGCTCCATCTTCACACATGCCAATGTTAAGTACCATAGTATGTTTTGACAGCTTTTAATAGTACCGGGCTTTTGTTTTATATCCAGTATAGTTGGTTTTATTATTCCCGTCTGGCCCTTCTGGCGGCCATTGTTTGTTCACTTGTTTGGGAATTCATCTTTTTCTGCCCGTTAGTACTCTGTCACTTAGGTTCTTGGTTAAGTCCTGGCCTTATGCCTTTAGAACCGTTATTATTTTTGTGTTTTTATGCTCATGGTACTTTTTGCTAGCAAGTCCAGCCTACGAACGAGTTAGCGGCCTAGCTTTGTTATTGTTTATTACCCGCCCCTCCGGGGCGTTTGTCACTCGGCTGTGCTATTTATTTTAGGTTTTAGCAGATGCTATTCTTCGTTCGTAGTCTTATCTTGATGTACATTTTTATTTTATACGTTTATAATAGTGTTGTGTGATTTTTAGTCCTGATATTATGTCCAAGAGAGCGAGAGCTTGGGGTCCCCGTTTTCTGTTCGCAGGCACGAGTTACCCCTTTCTCTCATTTTCTTCTTAGCTCCGGTGAGTGAGCGGATTTCCCGTTTTCCGTTTTGTGCGTTCATCGGGTTCTCCCTCCCTCACCTCTCCCCCTCCGGGTGTATGATAACTTACGTGTTATTTATTTTTGGTTACTTTTCAATTGTTAGCGTTATTTTAGGTCCGTGTTTCGTCCTCTCCCCGTTATGGCTCGGGAGTAGTTATGAACGTTTTCCACTCCGCCTTGAGTTCTACTCCGGCATGAGGGATTCTCAATTACTTTCGTTCTATTGTTATATTTATATATTGTTTACTGCATGGGACGGGCTTCATATTGTTTAGATACGACCCTCCGGTGGCCCTTACTGCGGTCTCAGGCCACGGCCATATCCACAATAGCCATTGTTATTACAATTGTGTTTTTATTCACAATATTATTCAGGACCTTTCTTCTCCCTCCGGCCTCACCGGAGATCGTAAATACGCTTTGCTATGATCTAAGCCTTAGCCTTTAGTTGCGGCTTGGCTTTTATATCTTTCACAATTGAATTATTAGCCACAATTGAATTATTCTGGGCATCTCATTATCCTCCGGCGTCACCGGAGGTCGCCCATACACTTCACACCTATTTGCCTTGCCTTTGGCTAAGGCGCCATTATGCAGGACATCTCATTACTCTCCGGCTTCACCGGAGGTCGCCCATACACTTAACACTTATATTTGCCTTGCCTTTAGCTAAGGCGGGTGTTTATATTTATTTTAAGGGCATGTCACTGCTTCCTCGACCCTCGGAGGTCGGCAGATTGCTTTAAGTTATTTATCCTTATGTCATTAACAGACATTAGGTAAATTACAAATATACAAACAATTGAATATTATAGTGCCAACAGTGGTATGGAGCGAATAGCGATTTAAAGTTTAGCTATTTAGTCTGTTAGTATGTACTTGCCTCAGGAAGGCTCGATTTAGACTATATCCTTGTTTATTTGTTACGTTGTCGTTATTCTTCGTTCTTGGTTATTACAATTACTAAGAAAAAAGCAATCAATTTTTTATTTATCTTATATTATTGAGTGATGTTAGTTTTTTTATTATGTAACCTTGAGAGTGAGAGCATAGAGTGCTCGTTTCCTGTTCTACAGATATGAGTTATCCCTTCTCTCGTTTTCTTTATTAGCTCGAGTAAGAGAGGTGAATTTCCTGTCTCCGTTTTTATACGATCACGAGTTATTCAGGCCTCCTCTTATTATCAGAGTTGATGATAGTACGTTTAATGTTATACACGTTTTATTGATGTGGTTACTGTTAATATAGCTAACACTATTAATAGGTACGTTAGTGTATGAGTCATTAATTGGGGTCGTTTTATACCGACACCCTTAGCTCCGCCTCGAGTTATGCTTAGCTCCGCCTTGAGTTATGCTTAGCTCCGCCTTGAGTTATGCTCCGCTATAATGGATTCTCATTGGGTGAGAACTAGTCAGATATTTGGAGTGCAACGGTGAAATCCGGCACTCAGACTCCGGCTGAGGCCTTTTACACAAGAACCTTTGTCATGTTTGATCGCCTTGAGTTATACTCCGCTATAATGGATACTCATTGGGTGAGAACTAGTCAGATATTTGGAGTGCAACGGTGAAATCCAGCACTCAGACTCCGGCTGAGGCCTTTTGCACACGAACCTTTGTCATGTTTGATCGCAATTACACCTTTACGGCCCCTTTTTTCATCGAATCTCCGGCTTCGCTGGAGATAACACAAACATTCATTGAGGTTCACATTTTCACGATGATGGACCTTTGTCACTGGTTCTCCGGTACAAACAGATCACTCAGACCACGGGTGGCCAATTTTTTGTTTTAGCTGTAAAGGAAAGGATTTAACATGAATACAAAGTAAACTGTACTTACTTTAATGACACTTTGAATTTGCGTTGGTAATATTCATTAGCTATTCTTGAAAGTCCTAATAGAAATATATGAACATGACTGTGCCTATATTTATGCATATTCAATCCTAACTATTTCTAAATATGGATAAGTATCCATACAATATAGTGTTCAAATGGAAATAAATTAATTATGCCTATATTTATGCATATTCAATTCTAATTATGTCTAAATATGGGTAAATATCCATACAACATCGTGTTCAAATAGAAATAAATTAATTATGCCTATATTTATGCATAGTCAATTCTAACTATGTCTAAATATGGATAAATATCCATACAACATAGTGTTCATATAGAAATAAATTTCCACCCAGTGGCGAATGCGCCAACTGTGTCACATTTCATGAATACAAGTGTCGCACTATACCCCAAAAGATAGTACATTAAATGACTTTTCTTTAAAATTGCTTTTCAAGAGTTATACAGCTGATCCCAGCCTGTGAATAGGATCACTAACCAAAGTTCAAGGAACATCCAGACTTATGTCCCCTTTCTGTTACAGAAGGTTCGCCTACATGGTTCCCATCAAGGTTGGGAAGGAATGCTCCATCTAGAGGTCCCTATCTCCTCGGAGTGTCCTCTCTAAGGTTGGACGACGACCCCATGGACGGGCAGGTAGGTGGGGATGAGTTTTGAGCCTTCAGCTTTGCAATTACCTACGTCACCGACCTAGGACCCTTAAAGGATCCTGATGTTCATGTTACTCTGCATAAACTGTGACAGCTAAAAGCAACACATTCTAGGGAAAACCAAGGGGCTATGACGCAGCTCAAAGGTATGGTGGTGAGTCGGATCCGTTCAGGAACTCGGATGTCTCCCCCTACAGCCCCAGGCGTATCGAAGTAACCTCCTTCGATAAAAACAACGTATAGAGATTTGCCTTACATGTTCCATATATAGATGGTATCATAAATCTGGATGGCATAGACGTCCTCCCTCTGGGGGACCTAGATTTTACTCCCAGGTACTAGAATTCCCATTCAAGCCTTGGTTAGGCGGATTCGTTCGATTGAAAGAGATTGCCTTGGTTAGGTTAGACAAGGTACCGAAGGTAACGGTATTATTTCCTAAAGGGCAGGCCCGATCTGTCTGGACCAGGATGTTGTCAGTCTGGGGGGTACGATAATTCCAAGATCTGCCCTTCCAATTCGACCTACACGTTTGATGGTCTGATCGGGTTAGTTGTGGGAAATACGTTCTGTCTGAGACCTCTATCAGACAGGAATCGATAGTCGGTTACCCACTCGTCATCACAGCCTTCCTCTGATTCGACGTCTTTGCATCCGAATCCCCCTCATCAGGTGGTCTACCTCACTGATTCCCCAGGTACACAGCCCAACCCCGTTGGGATGATTTGCCTGCATACAGCCCTAGATCCGAACCCTCAGGCTCCTTTCGTGGACACGAGAGAGGAAGCTACAGGAGTAGAAGACAGTCCCGCCATCGAGGCGGACCTAGGAAAAAGGGGGCTCGGAGAAGGAAAGGACCTAGATTCACTCCCTCACAACGCGGTGGTCCCGGTAGGGGGTAGATTTTACCACTTTCGAGACCATTGGACCTTCGGTCTGTGGGCTCATAGCATAATTTCTAAAGGTTTGAGGTGAAAATGGCCACAAGGTCCTCCTCCTCCACCAGTAACCTTCTCCCAGAAATCCACTCCCATCCTGAAAGAGTACACCACAGGGTTACTCAAGAAGAAGCAATCAACCGGGATCGATCACTGAAGTTCCAAAGCCGCCTGTTCACATTTCCGAAGAAAGGCTTGTCGGCATTGAGAGTGGACCTGGACTTGTCAAGCTAAACTCTTACATTCTCTGCGACAAGTTCCGGATGTTGACTATCTCTCAGGTACGGACCTTACTTCCCCGTGGGACCGTCACCACCTCTGTCGATCTTACCGACGGCTATTAGCTTGCGCCTATAGCTCGAAACTTCTCTTCTTATCTGGGTTTCCGCCTAAGCAGGAAAGCCTTTGTGTTCAAGACATGCCCTTCGGCCTCAACATTGATCCCAGGATATTCACGAAACTGGGAGAGACAGTGTTAGAACAACTCAGGAACCAAGAGATACAGATCATTGCTTATCTGGTCGGTTGGCTCATTTGGGCCCGGCCGGCCATAGAAGGCAACAGAGCTACGAAGGAATTACTTCGATTTCTCGACAAGCTCTGATTTCGGGTCAATCTCCAAAAGTCTCGCCTGCGACCATCAGCCCACTTAGAATGGTTAGCCATTCAGTGGGACCTTTCGAAGCACACGTTGTCTCTCCCTTCCAAAAGATAAGAGGAATGGTTTCCAAGATCAAGAATTTTCTCAAACACAAACAGGTGTCCAAAGAGCCTTAGAAAGTATCCTCGGCCTTTTCCAATTTACTTCAGTAACAGATCTCCTAATAAAAGCCAAACTCAAAGACATCAATCGATTTTGGAGAAAGAGAGCTACAGTACCTATAAGAGACAAGGCCTCGAAGATCCCCTCTGTCTGGAAAATGAGACTACGCCCATGGTCCGAACCGAAGAACCTCTCCAAATCGGTTCCTCTACAATTCCCACCTCCACAAGTGACATTCCATACAGCCGCGTCTCTAAGTGGAAGGGGGGATTACTCCGAACATCAGATGTTTCAGGTTCTTGGTCACTCGCCATGAAACAGTCCCAGATCAATGTTCTCGAAGCCATAGCAGTGTTCTTGACCCTGAAGAGAGAGACTCCTCCGAGGTCGACCCACATCAGAGTAGTGTCAGACAGCACAGATGCATTACACTACGTCAACAGGGGAGGATCCAAGTCACCCAACCTGAATCAGATCCTGGTCACTATCTTCGCCTGGGCAACAGAAAAGAACTGGTTCCTGTCAGCACCTCACCTAGCGGGAGGCCAGGATGTGAGAGCGGACTCACTATCCAGGACGAATCCACTGGAGTCAGAATTTCATTCCGGTGGATACTCAGGCTCGTTCCCGGCATCCAGGTAGATCTATTCGCAACTCAGATCAATCACAAACTTCCTTGTTATGTGACCCCAACCCTGGACCCTCAGGCGTATGCCATGGACGCATTACCCCGGGATTGGAACCATTAGAAGAAGATTTCCCTATCCCACCAGTGAATCTTCTAAAAACTTTTACACAAACTACGCTCCTTCCGGGGCGCAGTGGCTTTAGTACCACCTCACTGCCCAAAAACAGTTGGTTTCCTCTCCTCCTCGAGTTGAAACTCCATCCCGTCCGGATCCCGTTCCTCAAACTGACCCGAGTAATCCAACTCACTGTGTCAGATTACTCAAGGATAGCCAAAACTCTTAACTTTGTGGACTACAGGAAGTTGGCAGCTCGTAGAGACGCGAACATTGAACCGGAAAACGATCTCTTCATCGAATCGGACAAAAGGGACTCGACAATTCGCCAATATGATTCGGCCGTTAACCCCCAAAATAGGTGGTCCCCTTGGAAGATTATTCCTCTTCTCCAAGATACTTCTCTATGTCCGGTCACCTCTCTCAGGGCCTTTTTTAGCCAGGACGGCTACCCGATCGTCTGGCCCCTTGTTCATCAGAGAACAAGGAGGTACCATTTCCATACGTGGTATTAGGCAACAGATCCTATACTTCATTAAACAAGCCAATCCGGGATCATTTCCCCAGGCTCATGATACCCGGTCCATAGCTACCTCCATCAATTATTTCAAAAATATGGACTTTGATGTCCTTAAAAAGTACACGGGTTGGAAATCTCCTATGGTCTTCAAACGCCACTATCTAAAGAACTTACAGGCTCTTAAATACCCAACAGTGGCAGCTGGGAGCCTTATCTCTCCCCAGTGATCTTTTGTTCTTCCTTTCATCCATCTCTCTTCTTCTCCCTCCTACCCGCCACTCGCACCACGACGCCGCTTCCTTGGTGGTTCGTTAGCCCTAAGTTTTTTACATATTAGGTTGATATGATTGTAACTATTATTGTTTACCGTAGTTATAGGGTTGGGATATTCTTAGCCATGTCAGTTTTGTTGCATGTTTCTTCTGATTCTCGGAGGCTTCCCTGTTGTCATGTTTGTTGAACCTTACTCCCACTATGCCCTGTGGCTAGTTTATGTTTTATGCCTACTTACCTTTATTATATATGATTTTCTTTACATGGTGTTGTTTCTCTCCCCCAATTAAATTAGTAGTTATTGTTGGGCTTGGAAGGCATTCTCTGGTACATTTTCACCGGCAGCCACAGGTCGACACAGAAAAGGGATTTTGACGAAGGAAAAATCTATTTCTGGGGAGAGACCTGTGGCGCCCGGTGAAACCCTTCCCCTTTATTTTACACGATCCCACCCTTTCCTTTCCAAGCCATCATGGCCAATACAGAAGGATGTTGTTCAGATGGCGCTCGCGTCGTGGCGTGGGTGGTGTGGCGCTGGTGGTTGGCTAGGGCCTTTGTATCGGCCCATTCCTTTGACGAAGGAATTAGCTAAATGGAAGACAACCTGTGAATAGTGGATTTCACGCGCCTTTGCTTTATACACGACACCCAAAGGGTGCTCGCGCGAGGGTTGTAACCTCAGCATTCCATGATTTTATCTTTCTCTGGTATAATAATAAGGTTTTATCAGAAAAGATATATAAGAAGGACTCTTTTCACCGGGCGCCACAGGTCTCTCCCCAGAAATAGATTTTTCCTTTGTCAAAATCCCTTTTTTTTTTTTTTTACAGTCCTCTCAATTAGTCCTTTCCACATCATGCACATGACCCCTTACTTTTATTAACTTCTTTCAGGCTTTTGTAACTTATCACTTTTTTACAGCCTTCTCAATAAGTACTTCCCACATCATCCCCATGGCCCCTTACTTTTATTAACTTCTTTCAGGCTTTTGTAACTTATCACTTTTTTACAGCCTTCTCAATAAGTACTTCCCACATCATCCCCATGGCCCCTTACTTTTATTAACTTCTTTCAGGCTTTTGTAACTTATCACTTTTTTACAGCCTTCTCAATAAGTACTTACCACAACATGCACATGGCCCCCTATTTTTATTAATTTCATCCAGGCTTTTGTCACAGCCCTCTCAATAATGTTCACCCTTCAACTCTTTTCAGGTAAATACTGTATAGGATGAGTAAATGCTGTACTGAATTACCTTCTTTTTAAGATCATTTTAATCTCTGGTGTTTTTCTAATTGTTTTCTTCAAAGACAACAGAAATTTTCTTCTTCTTCCAAGAACTGATATACCAAAAAGTGAGTCATTCACTTACTTTTGACACATTGGCTCCTCCTAATAGATTTCTTACCATGATGAGTGACACTATCTACATGTATTAAGCATTACTTGTGATGCATGGTTCTGTA
Organism: Palaemon carinicauda; assembly: GCF_036898095.1. NCBI lineage: Eukaryota > Metazoa > Arthropoda > Malacostraca > Decapoda > Palaemonidae > Palaemon > Palaemon carinicauda. The sequence goes on from NC_090757.1 coordinate 20,749,939, forward strand.
CTGAGCTTAGTCTCCACACCATTAATTCAACACCATTAATTCAGCCACATAATAGATTTATTACTATGATGAGTGATACTATCTACTGTACATGTATTAAGCATTAATACTGTATTAAGCCGAGTCTCCTCACCTTCAGTGCAGCCACATCTATGATCATACTCTTGCCCTCACATTCAGTAACCAATAGTATTATGTTATACATGGTTTCCTTTCATCTTTATTCCACTCTTCTAGTATTTGAAAAATCTTAAATGATTTTCCCCTGGCAATAGATCTTTATAAGCGCATAAGTCTGAAGGAATCCCCATCCTGCAATCTTTAGTTGATTTATCCATTGTAGTTCGTAAGCCAAACACCATTCTTAGATGTTTTAGTTCCACATGGAGGGATTAAATGCTGTAATGGTTTTCAAGTAGTTCAAACCTTCAGCCATAATAGATTTATGTGGACAAGTCAGGCGTACAACTATATCCACCATATGTGAAATTGTCAGATTTGAGTTTTTTCGGTGGATTTTTATTAGAAATAAAATCTGGTTATAGCTCTTTTGCTACTACAAAGTAATACTTGAATCAAAATGTGTGTAAAATTAAATTTTCGCTGTTTTCCATTAGCATACGTTGTAGAATCATTTCACATTCTGTGTTTGCCGTAGACTAAGAGAACGTAGAATACAGAAATCTCATTTGATTTACTTTTGTATTAGTTGGTATTAAGATTGTGTTATATAGATGCAAATGCATACTACTATCCAGTTAATGCAGATTTGTTGGTTATATGTATTTATAAGTTGGTCCATTTACTGTATAGCTAATTACGGTAAACGTTTCCATAAAACCCGTATAGATTACCATACAAGTAATTATATGCATATCAGTTTTGAGACTGAGATATTATCTGATATTTGGACTAAATATGGAAGTCGTTTGTTTTGCTTTTCTCAAGTTAACCATTATGTGGAAACAAAAAATCCCATGTTCTCAGTAACACTTTTTGGCGTATTTCAGTATGTGTATCTATAAAACGAATTAAACATACGTCATCTTGTGTCAAATTTTATCTTTATAAATTTTGATTCCTGTAATGATTTGTAACATCAGCTGTTAGGGATATAACAAGTTTTTGTCTAATAAAATACCCTAAAAGGATAGAAACATGCGTCATTTTATCCATTTATATTCCAGTAATGTTGTGTAGCATCATCAGTTAGAGGTATTAACGTTTTTGTTTCGAATAAAAATCCTCTGAAAAGGTCAGGAGTTGCAGTTTCCCATGCATGTGATTTAACGATGACATTCAGTCCCTCCATGGCTCATTGATTTCAAAGGACTTTTGTCTGACTCTTGATAGATACCAATACATCTTGAAATCTTTTTATACGCATACAGCTATCTGCATTCTGACTGGAAGGGTAGTTAGGTATTCTATCACAGTCTTTAGATTACATAATTATAATAATTCTTTGCCAGTAAATTTTTTCATCTAAAGTTAGGGTACGGTTTCCTGTTAAAGTTTTATGAATTTTATCTTGCTAATAATGTATGGTTTAAGAGATGATGATTTTGTACAGTAGCTGTTTCAATCTCCTAATATCAATTTTAACTTCTCAAGGTTATTTCCAAGGACAAAGCTTGAAATTGCCCAGCACTAGTTTTACCCCCTTCCTTCCAAATTCATGACCAAAAATTTGCTCATTACGTTTTGGAAGTCGGTGGTTCTTTTGTAAAGCGGTGGTTTAAGAGATGATGATTTTGTACAGTAGCTGTTTCAATCTCCTAATATCAATTTTAACTTCTCAAGGTTATTTCCAAGGACAAAGCTTGAAATTGCCCAGCTCTAGTTTTACCCCCTTCCTTCCAAATTCATGACCAAAAATTTGCTCATTACGTTTTGGAAGTCGGTGGTTCTTTTGTAAAGCGGTGGTTTAAGAGATGATGATTTTGTACAGTAGCTGTTTCAATCTCCTAATATCAATTTTAACTTCTCAAGGTTATTTCCAAGGACAAAGCTTGAAATTGCCCAGCTCTAGTTTTACCCCCTTCCTTCCAAATTCATGACCAAAAATTTGCTCATTACGTTTTGGAAGTCGGTGGTTCTTTTGTAAAGTTTTGCTCATTACGTTTTGGAAGTCGGTGGTTCTTTTGTAAAGCGGAAACTCTCCCAAAAATAGAAAAATATATGATATATGGCAACTCTTGGCAGCTACATCTAAATTCTTTTGACCAGTCATGTCAGCCATATATTACTGCATAAATATCTTTCTAGTACTCAATATTATATATATTTTGTTGTAACCATATTTAATCAACAAGGTTTAAATAAAATTTGTATTTCAAACTTTTACTTTTATTTCTTTCCATTTGATAT
>NC_090757.1:20752331-20767331 GCF_036898095.1 Palaemon carinicauda
TGCATGAAATAGATATACATACATACATACATATACCAAAGGCACTTCCCCCAAGTTTGGGGGGTAGCCGACAACAACAAGAAACAAAACAAAAAGGGGACCTCTACTCTCTACGTTCCTCCAGCCTAACCAGGGACTCAGCCGAGTTCAGCTGGTACTGCTAGGGTGCCACAGCCCAACCTCCCACATTTCCACCACAGATGAAGCTTCATACTGCTGAGTCCCCTACTGCTGCTACCTCCGCGGTCATCTAAGGCACCGGAGGAAGCAGCAGGGCCTACCGGAACTGCGTCACAATCGCTCGCCATTCATTCCTATTTCTAGCACGCTCTCTTGCCTCTCTCACATCTATCCTCCTATCACCCAGAGCTTTCTTCACACCATCCATCCACCCAAACCTTGGCCTTCCTCTTGTACTTCTCCCATCAACTCTTGCATTCATCACCTTCTTTAGCAGACAGCCATTTTCCATTCTCTCAACATGGCCAAACCACCTCAACACATTCATATCCACTCTAGCCGCTAACTCATTTCTTACACCCGTTCTCACCCTCACCACTTCGTTCCTAACCCTATCTACTCGAGATACACCAGCCATACTCCTCAGACACTTCATCTCAAACACATTCAATTTCTGTCTCTCCATCACTTTCATTCCCCACAACTCCGATCCATACATCACAGTTGGTACAATCACTTTCTCATATAGAACTCTCTTTACATTCATGCCCAATCCTCTATTTTTTACTACTCCCTTAACTGCCCCCAACATTTTGCAACCTTCATTCACTCTCTGACGTACATCTGCTTCCACTCCACCATTTGCTGCAACAACAGACCCCAAGTACTTAAACTGATCCACCTCCTCAAGTAACTCTCCATTCAACATGACATTCAACCTTGCACCACCTTCCCTTCTCGTACATCTCATAACCTTACTCTTACCCATATTAACTCTCAACTTCCTTCTCTCACACACCCTTCCAAATTCTGTCACTAGTCGGTCAAGCTTCTCTTCTGAGTCTGCTACCAGTACAGTATCATCCGCAAACAACAACTGATTTACCTCCCATTCATGATCATTCTCGCCTACCAGTTTTAATCCTCGTCCAAGCACTCTAGCATTCACCTCTCTCACCACTCCATCAACATACAAGTTAAACAACCACGGCGACATCACACATCCCTGTCTCAGCCCCACTCTCACCGGAAACCAATCGCTCACCTCATTTCCTATTCTAACACATGCTTTACTACCTGTGTAGAAACTTTTCACTGCTTGCAACAACCTTCCACCAACTCCATATAACCTCATCACATTCCACATTGCTTCCCTATCAACTCTATCATATGCTTTCTCCAGATCCATAAACGCAACATACACCTCCTTACCTTTTGCTAAATATTTCTCGCATATCTGCCTAACTGTAAAAATCTGATTCATACAACCCCTACCTCTTCTAAAACCACCCTGTACTTCCAAGATTGCATTCTCTGTTTTATCCTTAATCCTATTAATCAGTATTCTACCATACACTTTTCCAACTACACTCAACAAACTAATACCTCTTGAATTACAACACTCATGCACATCTCCCTTACCCTTATATAGTGGTACAATACATGCACAGACCCAATCTACTGGTACCATTGACAACACAAAACACACATCAAACAATCTCACCAACCATTCAAGTACAGTCACACCCCCTTCCTTCAACATCTCAGCTTTCACACCATCCATACCCGATGCTTTTCCTACTCTCGTTTCATCTAGTGCTCTCCTCACTTCCTCTATTGTAATCTCTCTCTCATTCTCATCTCCCATCACTGGCACCTCAACACCTGGAACCGCAATTATATCTGCCTCCCTATCATCCTCAACATTCAGCAAACTTTCAAAATATTCCGCCCACCTTTTCCTTGCCTCCTCTCCTTTTAACAACCTTCCATTTCCATCTTTCACTGTCTCTTCAATTCTTGCACCGGCCTTCCTTACTCTCTTCACTTCTTTCCAAAACTTCTTCTTATTCTCTTCATATGACTGACCCAGTCCCTGACCCCACCTCAGGTCAGCTGCCCTCTTTGCCTCACGTACCTTGCGCTTTACTTCCACCTTTTGCTCTCTATATTTTTCATACTTCTCTATACTATTACTCTGCAGCCATTCTTCAAAAGCCCTCTTTTTCTCTTCCACTTTTACCTTCACTCCTTCATTCCACCATTCACTGCCCTTCCTCATGCTGCCTCCAACAACCTTCTTGCCACATACATCACTTGCAATCCCAACAAAATTTTCTTTTGCTAACTTCCACTCCTCCTCTAAATTACCAGTTTCTCTTACTCTCACCTCGTCATATGCCATTTTCAACCTTTCCTGATATTTACTTTTTACCCCCGGTTTTATTAGCTCTTCAACCCTCACTAGCTCCCTTTTACATCCACCTACTCTATTCCCCCACTCTTTTGCTACAACCAATTTTCCTTCCACCAAAAAATGATCAGACATACCGTTAGCCATACCCCTAAACACGTGCACGTCTTTCAATCTTCCAAACATTCTTTTCGTTATCAACACATAATCCATTAATGCCCTTTCTACTACTCTTCCATTTGCCACTCTTACCCATGTATACTTATTTTTATCTTTCTTTTTAAAAAAGCTAGCACTTATTACCATCTCTTGAAATAGATATATTTTGTATTATTATTATACATAAAATATATTTTATATAGAAGATTTTTAAAACTTAAAACAATAGGTATTTTAATGAATACTCTCACATATAAAAGTTACAAGTAGTTTTTTTAAATTCAATATTTAAATAGTTTTCCTCTTAGTAATTGCATACATTATTACTCTAAAGAAAAGTAATACTATGTTAATATATTAGTCTTACATTGCAATGATTAAATAGTGTATGTCTTGCACAAAACAGCATCTTTGATATACTAAGTTGCAACTCGTATTATTGCATCCATGAATTTTTTTTTGAGATTACAAGCCTATTATGAATAATAGATATCGATAAACCAGTTATTAGAATAGACGAACAATATCTAAAAAGTTGAGAATTAAGTTTACAAAATGCCATTAGACAATTGGTAATATTTTATTTTAACAATTTCGTTTTGTTTCCAAAAATAAATTCGTCTGCTAACAATAAAACTCGATTTTTTAATGTTTTCACCTAGATACAGTTGTCTCTAGATTGGAATCTCCTTAAATCACTAATTATATTATATTCTAAGGCTTAAAATTGCCTTTATAATGGCTTATTATTGTTTTATAAGCCATAACACCAAATTCTATTTTTGCCACGTCACCATCACCCTTGGAAAATGCTTTACCACTTGTGTTACCAAACAAGATTACTAAAACCCTTTCAAAATTTCTAATTTTACAGCCAAATAAAACATTGATTTTATCTAATACATATTTCTCTCAAATACAAATAAATTTTTGGTACTAATCTCAAAAAATTTATATTTTATATGAAAGAATTTTAAAGTTTAGACAATAGGTATTTTGATGAAGCATCTTTGCCCAGAGAAAAGTTTCTAGCGGTTTTTTTTTTTTCAAATTTATTCATATTTTCTGTTATCTTAATTATGTCTCCAAATTAAAGTAATTCTACTTTTTAATTTTCTTTTTATTCTTATTATTGTTTATTTTTTTGTGGCCACTCATTGTAAAGAAAATAGCCCAGGTAACCACATATATACATAAGTATATATACAGTATATATATATATATATATATATATATATATATATATATATATATATATATATATATATATATATATATATATATATATATATACATGTGTGTGTGTGTGTGTGCTATTTACTACAGAATGTCCTCCTCTGTAGCTCTGTGGTTGTTGGCCTTATACCCTTTTGAAATATGAGTGTGGGGCTTCTCTTCTTTCATCTTCCACAACCATTTCTAAAGAGAAGTTACTGCGAATGATGCTGTTTATTTTTCTTTGTTAAAAACCACAGCTGTAATGAAATCATTGGCCTATACGATGAAAATCACGTTGACCTTGGTGATGTCAAGGTTTATCGATGGAGTTTTTGGCTTTCTTCATTTTCTAATAATTTATAGATCACAGTTCTTAATAATGGGGAGTAGGACAAGGATTGGCAACTGTGCACTTTCTCAAGCCTGACCTCAAGGAAAGAAATATAACTCGTTCACATACATGAGTGACGATATTACTGTTCACAGCTGTTTTTTTTTTTTATTTCAATGCAGTCATTTTAGATAAATACAAAGAATAACAGATGAATAAACTATTTTATGAGAATAAAATTGCATAAACAAATAGAGGAATAACAGTGAATAAAAAAATAAAAGTAGAGAATAACTGAATAAACAAATTAAAACAGAATAAAAATAATCAAATCAATTTAATATTTCAACTAATCAAAAATAGTTATTAATACAATAATAATTATATATAAAATATGATACATATATAAACAAGACTATGTAAGTGAAAGCGCTAAGAAATACAAAAGAAATATATAAATAAGAGCAAAAAAGAAAAAAAAATATACATATATATATATATATATATATATATATATATATATATATATATATATATATATATATATTATTGTAAATGCCATTACTATGACAAAGGACAAATTTCAACTAATATAAATCAAAATAAAAACATCCAAACAAGTCAGTATTTAGTCCAACGCTCATTATTATCCATTACACTGCGTAGCCCTTGAGGCATAGATGCTACATGGTTGTATACAATTTGTGGCCTCCTTCGAAGCACTTCCCTTTGTTTCAGCATCAGGTACATAAGTTGATTTGAGGTCCTTTCTTCTTCAGAATTCCAGGCATTCACAATGCAAGCCCACATATTTTCTATTGGGTTGAGGTCACAGGCTTTCCTGAGCGACGGCAGTAGTTCAATGTGTCCTCGAGGGTCAAACCACCTCTTAACAAAATTGGCCGTGTGAATGGAACAGTTGTCCTGCATAAAGATGATGCGTTCTGGATACGGGTGGCCATGCGAATGCATTATGGGAACCCTCGCCTCCTCCAGTCTTCTTCTTTGTCTGCACCTTTTCCCACTTCTATGTAGGGTCGATGTTTCTGGCCAGCATTCTCCATCTACCTCTGTCCCACACTTCATCCCCAATTAATCCTTTTGATCGGTCATCCTTGATACAGTCCATCCACCTTCGCTTCGGTCTCCCTCTCCTTCTCGTTCCCTGTATCTCCATTTCCATCACTCTCCTCCCAATATACTGTTCATCTCTTCTCATTACATGACCATACCACCTCAGTCTACTTTCTTGGATCTTATCTGATAGTTTTCTAACTCCTGTGTTACCCCTAATTACCTCATTCCGTATCTTATATCTTCTTGTCACCCCCACACATTCATCTCAACATCCTCATCTCGGCCACATGCAGTTTCTTCTCTTCTGTCTTCTTTATTGCCCACGTCTCCGCTCCATACCTCATTGCCGGTCTCACAACTCATCACCTCCTCCAGTATTTCTAAATATTTGTCAGCAGTGAACCTTCCGTCTATCAAGGATCCCAAACTGGAGAGGTTAATCCAATCTCAACAGTTGGCCCATTCCTAGCATCCGTGTAGATATTCTCCTCCTCGTATCTTTTGTGGAAATAGAACATAAAACAAAGTTACGATAAACAATAAATAGGCTATTATCATAAATACCTAGCCTAAACTTAAACTTGCACCAGGAAGACAAAAAACTATCAGTAATAAATGCAATTTCTATTGATTATCTCTACAATTGATATTGTAAATGCAAATATATTTTAGGTTCCTTATAAAAGAAAATAGTAAATTGATATTAACAATATACTGTAGTATTTTTTTGACATACCTTTTATTCAAAGAGCTGCTATGTCTTTTCAGTAATCAGGTTTCTCTCTGAAATCAGAACAAAAATAAATTGTTGTGCCATAAAAACCCTTTTCAAAAAGTGCTTAAATGGATACGAAATTTATCACTAAAACTTGAATAACGTATTTCCTAAAATTAAGGTTTTCTTACAGTACAACAAGAAGTATTTCATATTAGAATTGATTATACAAATCAATTAAACAACCTTATAACAATTAGAAATAACAATTTAATAACCCTGGATAGGGTATTGTTATTTCACCACCTTGGATAGGTTTCGATGGGTCAACCTCTACCTGGTCCCAAACAATTCATTCAAAATTATTTATGAAGCCAATTCAATACCTTCTAAAATAAAACAAAATTCAAAGAATGTTCTAATACTCAAAAATAATAAATAAAAGCCAAGTCCGAAATAAATATTTATTACAAATAAATTAAAAATAATGAGTATAAAAAAATGACTACAAAAATATTCACCTAAAATCTAAACATGGAAATGAACTGAAAATATTTTAAGCACTTTTTCTACGATAATTGAGCACCCTTTGGTAAGATCCAGGGCGGAAGGGGGGGAGGGGGAGAACAAGGTAAGTTTTCTTAAAATGAGAAAAAAAGTAAATGTTTTTTTGGCCAAAAAAAATCAATCCTCTTTTCAACATTTATTTGCGGTAGGTAAATAACAGTTTACTGAAACTTTTACAGGATATTGTATTATATCTTACAAAAAAAAAAATGAGTAAAAGAATCTCAAAATGGCTGCCAACCACACCTCCTTGTAAGGCCAAATTTGTTACCTGAAAAGGATAAAGATATGTCAATATCAGCGAGTTATTTACTTATATAATTGTTAGAAGATTTGCATAGAAATATTATGGTAGATAGTATGAAGTATATAGATTATTTAGCAATTAAAAAATAAAATAATGATCATAATTAAGTTATCATAAAGGTCCAAACTTACAAAAACCTGAAAAATAATAAACTATTTTATAAAAACATAGGGGGCAGAAGACATTCACAAACACTTTACAACAAACCTATTTTTTTATACGTGCCTAAAAACTACTACACATTCGATAATTATATAAAAACTTTGATATTTCACAACTTACCTTAACCAGGATTTCAGAATTAACCTACAGAAATTTTCTATGAACCTGACCACTATACAGCAATTTGTACCTTAAGATATACTTCTATGCAATCAAGTTTTTTACCCACAAAATACCTGACACATTAAGACCTACCTAAATACCATCAAGTCCAAAGTTCTATTAAGTCATTTGACTTAAAATTGCAAAATTTATTTCATCTAAAGATAACCAACAAAAAAAGTACCACTTAATCTACTGTATCACCATTCCTGTATTATCCCCCTTTGTTTTTTTTTTTTAGAGCTATTGGTACTAATGTAATATGTTGAAACTATTTCAACCCTAGGAAATATTATCATTAAGTTCTAAAGGTGCTTTTCCCTTTCAGTACAAGCAGGAGACTTTAAACCAATGGTGTTATGGTCATAGTTAGCCATGCTTATAAAATTTTGTAGTGTATTGAAGCACACCATGTATGAAGCATGTTGCCACTGTCTCACCACGATGAGGTCATGACCTTCGAGACAGGGGGGACATCCACTGTACAAGATCAGCACCATGCACCCACCTCCATGTGTTGCGAGCACATATTGGGAGCACATGTCACCAACACTTGAGCGTCTCTGGAACCCCAAACCAGAGCGGATCAAAGTAGTAACAATCAAGAGGCTTGTGATCACCCCAACATTGAGACTACCCCGACATCCTGAAACCTTATTTTGAGGGGGGTTCTAAGTCCCTCGCCATAAGGTAACGGAACCGTTTACTAGCCGGTTTCTGACTTTCGCCAGAAACCGGATGTTCCAATACGCCTTTAACACTGTAACCAACCCGTGACAGAGTCACAGAAGTAAGCCAGGAATCAGCGTGAATCGCGCATCAGCGCTATCATGTGCCTTTACACCTCACTGAGCCCAGACAGGCTCAGCCAGGAATCAGCACATTAGGTCACAGAGGTCAGCTAGGAATCGGCATACTTTTGCAAGTCTTTCCTTTAAGCCTAACTGACCCGGACACAAGAGATTTAAAAAGCTGGAAATAAAGTAAGAGGCGACTTAGACTCGTAGAGTACTTTCCATTGTTAGTAATTTTTTGTTAATTAGGTCACAGAGGCCAGCTAGGAATCGGCGTAGTTTTCCGCCTATCTTTATCCCTAACTGACCCGGACCTTGGAGATAAAAAGCTGGAAATAAAGTAAGAGGCGACTTAGACTCGTAGAGTACTTTCCATTGTTAGTAATTTTTTGTTAATTAGGTCACAGAGGCCAGCTAGGAATCGGCGTAGTTTTCCGCCTATCTTTATCCCTAACTGACCCGGACCTTGGAGATAAAAAGCTGGAAATAAAGTAAGAGGCGACAGACTCGTAGAGTACTTTCCATTGTTAGTAATTTTTTGTTAATTAGGTCAGAGGCCAGCTAGGAATCGGCGTAGTTTTCCGCCTATCTTTATCCCTAACTGACCCGGACCTTGGAGATAAAAAGTGGGAAGTAAAGTAATAAGTGATATAGACTCTTAGAGAATGTTAGTAAAGGATTTGGCTAAAGTCTCCTGCAATTGACCATTAGCATACCTTCATAAATTAGCAATGATACCTAACTCATTATATCTAATTCGTTGCTTTGGCTGTTGCTTCCTTTCTATATAGAGGACTACTTTTTGACTATCATTATCAATACTTTCTTTACATATATCGCCATCTACTTTGGGTTCTTATGCCTATTTTCTTCCTCAGAGGACTAGGCTACTCTGTCAATATATCTGACTTTTCTTCCATGAAGGGCTACTCTGGCCAGTACAGTCACTGGTTTTCTTTTCATTAATTAAAGACTGAAATCAAAATACCCTATAAAGTTGAAAAAAAACTTTGGCAATATTGAAGACTGCTCAATAAAGTTCTATTAGGAATCAATGAAAGTTTGCCTGCTTACATCACAAACTGTCTAAGAACATAGAATGACCATAAATTACTAGTCTTATGTTCTGATAGTCCAGTGAGAACATTTGAAAAATAAAAAAAAAAAAGCTAATGTTAAATTAAAAAAAAAAAAAAGTGAAAGATTAAAAACTTGCAGCAGGAGAGACATCCCGGGCAGCAGCAGAGACAGCGCGGACAGCAGCAAAGACATCACAAGCAGCAGAAGAGACCGCACACGCAGCAGGAGTGACTAGTTTTCTAACATTGAACAGCCGCACTCTGGAGCCTTTTACGGTACCTAGCAACAGCCTTCACAGCCGAGCTAGCAGAGGGAGAAGGCAGGCATAGCAGAGCTGCTATGTCTTTTAAGTAATCAGGTTTCTCTCTGAAATCAGAACAAAAATAAATTGTTTTGCCATAAACATCCTTTTCAAAAAGTGCTTAAATGGATACGAAATTTATCACTAAAACTTGAATAACGTATTTCCTAAAATTAAGGTTTCCTTACAGTACAACAAGAAGTATTTCATATTAGAATTAATTATACAAATCAATTAAACAACCTTATAAATATTAGAAATAACAATTCAATAACCCTGGATAAGTATTGTTATTTCACCACCTTGGATAGGTTTCGATGGGTCGATTTTGACCCACTCCAAAAAAATTCATTAAAAATTCATTTTGAAGCCAATTCAATACCTTCTAAAATAAAACAAAAATTCAAAAACTGTTTAATATTAAAAAAGAATAGATAAAGGCCAAGTCCAAAATAGATATTTATTACAAATAGATTAAAAGAAAGTATAAAAAAAATGACCACAAAAATATTCAACTAAAATCTAAATATAAAAATAAACAAACTATTCTAAGTACTTATTCTACAATAATTGAGCACCCTTTGGTCAGATCCAGAACGGTTGGGGGGTGGGGGGGGGGGGGGTGGGGGGGTGGGGGTGGAGGAACAACAAAGTAACTTTTCCTAAAATGAGAAAAAAAAAAGTAAATGTTTTTTTGGCCAAAAAAAAAATCAATACTCTTTTCAACATTTATTTGCAGTAGATAAATAACAGTTAATGGCTGAATTTTTTACAGGATATTATCATCTTACAGCAAAAGTGTAAGAGAATCTCAAAATGGCTGCCAACCACACCACCTTGTAAGGCCAAATCTGTTACCTGAAAGGGATAAAGATATGTCAATATCAGCGAGTTATTTACTTATATAATTGTTAGAAGATTTGCATAGAAATATTATGGCAGCTAGTATGCAGTTTATAGATTATTTAACAATTAAAAAAAATGATGATCATATTTAAGTTATCATAAAGGTCCAAACTTACAAAAACAGGAAAAATAATAAACTATTTTACAAATATATACAGGGTAGAAGACATTCCCAAACTCTTTAAAACAATCCCTTTTTTATAAGTACCTAAAAACTACTACACATTCGATAATTATATAAAAACTTTGATATTTCACAACTTACTTTAACCAGGATTTCAGAATTAGCCTACAGAAATTTTCTATGAACCTGACCACTATACAGCAATTTGTACCTTAAGATATACTTCTATGCAATCAAGTTTTTTACCCACAAAATACCTGACACATTAAGACCTACCTAAAGACCATCAAGTCAAGTTCTATAAAGTGATTTGACTTAAGATTGCAAAATTTATTTCATCTAAAGATAACCAACAAAAAAAGTACCACTTAATCTACTGTATCACTATTCCTGTATTATCCCCCTTTGCATTTTTTAGAGCTATTGATACTAATGTAATATGTTGAAACTATTTCAACCGCAGGAAATATTATCATTAAGTTCTAAAGGTGCTTTTCCCTTTCAGTACAAGCAGGAGACTTTAAACCAATGGTGTTATGGTCATAGTTAGCCATGCTTATAAAATTTTGTAGTGTATTGAAGCACACCATGTATGAAGCATGTTGCCACTGTCTCACCACGATGAGGTCATGACCTTCGAGACAGGGGGGACGTCCACTGTACAAGATCGGTACCATGCACCCACCTCCATGTGTTGCGAGCACATTTTGGGAGCACATGTCACCAACACTTGAGCGTCTCTGGAACCCCAAACCAGAGCGGATCAAAGTAGTAACAATCAAGAGGCTTGTGATCACCCCAACATTGAGACTACCCCGACATCCTGAAACCTTATTTTGAGGGGGGTTCTAAGTCCCTCGCCATAAGGTAACGGAACCGTTTACTAGCCGGTTTCTGACTTTCGCCAGAAACCGGATGTTCCAATACGCCTTTAACACTGTAACCAACCCGTGACAGAGTCACAGAAGTAAGCCAGGAATCAGCGTGAATCGCGCATCAGCGCTATGATGTGCCTTTACACCTCACTGAGCCCAGACAGGCTCAGCCAGGAATCAGCACATTAGGTCACAGGTCAGCTAGGAATCGGCATACTTTTGCAAGTCTTTCCTTTCAGCCTAACTGACCTGGACACCATCACGCCTTTAACACTGTAACCAACCCGTGACAGAGTCACAGAAGTAAGCCAGGAATCAGCGTGAATCGCGCATGAGCGCTATGATGTGCCTTTACACCTCACTGAGCCCAGACAGGCTCAGCCAGGAATCAGCACATTAGGTCACAGGTCAGCTAGGAATCGGCATACTTTTGCAAGTCTTTCCTTTCAGCCTAACTGACCTGGACACCATCACGCCTTTAACACTGTAACCAACCCGTGACAGAGTCACAGAAGTAAGCCAGGAATCAGCGTGAATCGCGCATCAGCGCTATGATGTGCCTTTACACCTCACTGAGCCCAGACAGGCTCAGCCAGGAATCAGCACATTAGGTCACAGGTCAGCTAGGAATCGGCATACTTTTGCAAGTCTTTCCTTTCAGCCTAACTGACCTGGACACCATCACGCCTTTAACACTGTAACCAACCCGTGACAGAGTCACAGAAGTAAGCCAGGAATCAGCGTGAATCGCGCATGAGCGCTATGATGTGCCTTTACACCTCACTGAGCCCAGACAGGCTCAGCCAGGAATCAGCACATTAGGTCACAGGTCAGCTAGGAATCGGCATACTTTTGCAAGTCTTTCCTTTCAGCCTAACTGACCTGGACACCATCACGCCTTTAACACTGTAACCAACCCGTGACAGAGTCACAGAAGTAAGCCAGGAATCAGCGTGAATCGCACATGAGCGCTATGATGTGCCTTTATACCTCACTGAGCCCAGACAGGCTCAGCCAGGAATCAGCACATTAGGTCACAGGTCAGCTAGGAATCGGCATACTTTTGCAAGTCTTTCCTTTCAGCCTAACTGACCTGGACACCATCACGCCTTTAACACTGTAACCAACCCGTGACAGAGTCACAGAAGTAAGCCAGGAATCAGCGTGAATCGCACATGAGCGCTATGATGTGCCTTTACATCTCACTGAGCCCAGACAGGCTCAGCCAGGAATCAGCACATTAGGTCACAGGTCAGCTAGGAATCGGCATACTTTTGCAAGTCTTTCCTTTCAGCCTAACTGAATTGGACACCATCACGCCTTTAACACTGTAACCAACCCGTGACAGAGTCACAGAAGTAAGCCAGGAATCAGCGTGAATCGCGCATGAGCGCTATGATGTGCCTTTACACCTCACTGAGCCCAGACAGGCTCAGCCAGGAATCAGCACATTAGGTCACAGAGGTCAGCTAGGAATCGGCATACTTTTGCAAGTCTTTCCTTTAAGCCTAACTGACCCGGACCTTGGAGATAAAAAGTGGGAAGTAAAGTAATAAGTGATATAGACTCTTAGAGAATGTTAGTAAAGGATTTGGTTAAAGTCTCCTGCAATTGATCATTAGCATACCTTCATAATCTAGCAATGATACCTAACTCAGTATATCTAATTCGTTGCTTTGGCTGTTGCTTCCTTTCTATATAGAGGACTACTTTTTGACTATCACTATCAATACTTTCTTTACATATATCGCCGTCTACTTTGGATCCTTATGCCTATTTTCTTCCTCAGAGGACTAGGCTACTCTGTCAATATATTTAACTTTTCTTCCATGAAGGGCTACTCTGGCCAGTATAGCCATTGGTTTTCTTTTCATTAATTAAAGACTGAAATCCAGATACCTTGTAAAGTTGAAAAACTTTGGCAATATTAAGGAGTGCTGAATAAAGTTCTATTAGGAATCAATGAAAGTTTGCTTGCCTACATCACAAACTGTCTAAGAACATAGAATGTCCATAAACTACTAGTCTTATGTTCTGATAATCCAGGGATAACATTTGAGAAATTTAAAAAAAAAAATAATGTTAAATTTAACAAAAAAACTGAGATTAAAAACTTTCCGCAGGAGAGACATCACGGGCAGCAGAAGGGACGTCATAGGTAGCAGAAGAGACGTCACGGGCAGCAGAAGGGACGTCATAGGTAGCAGAAGAGACGTCATGGGCAACAGCAGAGACAGTACGGGCAGCAGCAAAGACATCACAAGCAGCAGAAGAGACAGCAAACGCTGCAGGAGTGACTGGTTTTGTTAAACCTTGAACAGCCTCACTCTGGAGCCTTTTACGGTACCTAGCAACAGCCTTTACAGCCGAGCTAGCAGAGGGAGAAGGCAGGCACGGATCTTGCGGGTTACTGGTGGAAGATTGGTGATGTTGGCCTACACACTGGACACCCCATGTCTTGTGAGGTGTTTGTGTAGGTGTGTTTGTTGCACGCACTTCTTTGTAACTATTTCATCACTGTCCACATCACATTTAGAGGGTTTCAGAGCTATTCAAAATCTCTTTCAACATTATCATCTTCATTTTCAATTCCACTTGGCAACAAAGAACAGTTTGGGGAAAAATATTACCCACATAAGTTCGTATGTTAGTATTTTAATACGGTTTTGGGGTAAATATTATCCACACAAGTTTGTATCGTATCACGGTTTTGGGGTAAATATTACCCATACCATTTTGTACGTTATGGGATAAAATTTAACCAATTTCACTTGGCATCAACGAATAGTTTGGGGACAAATATTGCCTACATAAGTTCGTATGTTAGTATTTTGATACGGTTTTGTGGTCAATATTATTCAACTGAAGCTATAGAAAAACCACTGGGATACCTCCACCTATGCATCTCTACCCGCATGAAACAAATGTGTTTAAGGTAAAAATCACCCACAACAGTGTTTTAGGATTAAATCTATCAGACCCCAATTAGTAATTATATCATATGATTGACTTTCTATCCTTATGTTAATCCTAGCAAGCAGTAAATTGATATTAACTTAGTATACTGTAGTAGTTTTGTTGACATACCTTTGATTCGAAGAGCTACTAGTGCCTTTTCGGTAACCAGCTTTCTCTCTGAAATCAGAAAAATAAATTGTTGAGCCATAAACACACTATTGAAAAAGTATTTAATTTGATAAAAAAAGTCACTAAAACTTTGATATCTTTTTCCTAAAATTAAGGTTTAATTTGAATTCAACAAGAAATATTTCATAGTAAAATTAATTATGCAAACTAATTAAATAATCTTAAAATAATTAGAAATAACAGTTTAACCATGGTTTCAGAATTAGCTTACAGAAATGGCCTATGAACCTGACCACTATACATCAATCTTACTTTAAGACAATTTATACAATAAAGTTTTCTACCCCCCAAAATACCTGACACGTTAAGAACTACCTAAACAACAGTATGTCCAAAGTTATCTAAAGTCCTTTGGTTTGAATTTGCGAAATGTATTTAAATTATTCATATATTCTGTACATATACATATATACTGTATATAAATATAAATAAAATATATATATATATATATATATATATATATATATATATATATATATATATATATATATATATAGATATATAGATATATAGATATATAGATATATAGATATATAGATATATAGATATATAGATATATAGATATATAGATATATATATATATATATATATATATATATATATATATATATATATATATATATATATATATATATACAAAATTTATATATATATATATATATATATATATATATATATATATATATATATATATATATACA
>NC_090757.1:20777331-20779831 GCF_036898095.1 Palaemon carinicauda
CCATGGATTTAGTCATTTATTTCCTATATTGCTACATCTGGCTACCATATGAACGTAGGATATTTTGTATATACATAATAAAATCATTAGAATAATCTTGTCTTTTCCTTTTCTACAGGAAAAGCGAGCTGTTAAATCTTCAGACGCATGCCATTGAGTGGTGAGTACAGGACAAGTAATATTTTATAGTGTTTTCTAATAATGCTTATCTTTAGACCCTTCAAATGAAGTATTCTTCTCAATGTAGAGAGAGAGAGAGAGAGAGAGAGAGAGAGAGAGAGAGAGAGAGAGAGAGAGAGAGAGAGAGAGAGAGAGAGAGTGCTATTTGCAAGAGGCAGATAAGGTTTGAAGTAAAGATAAGATGGTTTGATTTGTTAAAAAGGCATATGCCACTCCAAACGGGCTTGAAAAAGCAACCTTATTGCTCCTTATTATAAGGGCCATTATAGCTTTGAGATTAAAACATACTGCACGCGTCGTCTTTTGGTTAGTGCATTATAACTAACTCATTTAGCAATCTATTAAAGTATGATTCTCTCTCTCTCTCTCTCTCTCTCTCTCTCTCTCTCTCTCTCTCTCTCTCTCTCTCTCAAAACCATAGCTTTTAAACGTGATTTTCTCTCTCTCTCTCTCTCTCTCTCTCTCTCTCTCTCTCTCTCTCTCTCTCTCTCTCTCTCTCAAAACCATAGCTTTTATACGTGGTTCTCTCTCTCTCTCTCTCTCTCTCTCTCTCTCTCTCTCTCTCTCTCTCTCTCTCAAAACCATGGCTTTTAAACTACGCGATCTCTCTCTCTCAAAACCATAGCTTTTAAACGTGATTCTCTCTCTCTCTCTCTCTCTCTCTCTCTCTCTCTCTCTCTCTCTCTCTCTCTCTCTCTCTCTCTCTCTCTCAAAACCATAGCTTTTGAACGCGATCTCTCTCTCTCTCTCTCTCTCTCTCTAAAAAACCATAGCCTTTAAACGCGATCTCTCTCTCTCTCTCTCTCTCTCTCTCTCTCTCTCTCTCTCTCTCAAAACCCTAGCCTTTAAACGCGATCTCTCTCCCCCCCCCCCCTCTCTCTCTCTCTCTCTCTCTCTCTCTCTCTCTCTCTCTCTCTCTCTCTCTCTCTCTCTCTCTCAAGTCAGTTCAAAATAACAGGTCATCCGAGTCGCCTTCAAAAACTCTTTCTCTTCTCCCAAGTATTCAATGAAAACTCAAATTCACCGAAAAGTCTTGAGAAGAAACTTTTTTTATCGTTCCATTAAGTGGATTAGAATCGCATTAAATGTTGCAACTCCTAAAAGTTTTATCAGTTTATCTGGTTCTTGTCATTAACTATAACGAGATAGGTAAGTCATCAGTCACGCGCTTCGTTAAGCATGAGAAGGAAAGTCCAAAAGGAGAGAGAGAGAGAGAGAGAGAGAGAGAGAGAGAGAGAGAGAGAGAGAGAGAGAGAGAGAGAGAGAGAGAGAGGGGGGGGTCAGAAGAAGTATTTTCTTTATATCTACCCATCTATTTGTCTCCGAGTTTATTTTTATACTATTTAACATATTAACTTTCTTTACAAATAAATATACACATTATATATACACTATAGAAACACACACACGCATATATATATATATATATATATATATATATATATATATATATATATATACATATACATATACACACACATATATATATGTATATATATACATATATATATATATATATATATATATATATATATATATATATATATATATATATATATATATATATGCATGCGTGTGCAATTATGAGTTAATGCAAGACTTCTAGCATATGAATATTTGAGCACCATCATGATGATAAAAGAAGAGAGATTTGCCATACAAGTATGAACCCATGCGTAAATATACATAAAAACTTACGATTATCATTCTTATGTACCTTAGGAAATAACTGGATTAGTGCTAAACAAAAGTACAAAACTGACCATTGCAACGAGAAACCAACCTTGTCCTAAGTTAATACTGATTTCAATTTTTAAAACCCCTTTATATTTCTTACACTAGAAAAAAAAAATATCCCACATAAGTGACTTCCAATGAATTACCTGGTTTGGATATCTTCATAATGTATCAACGGGTCACAAACTATAATGTTGTTGTGGCCTGATTGGTAACGTCTCTGCCTGGTGTTTGCCTGACGGGGGTTCGAGTCCCGCTCAGACTCGTTAGTGCCATTAGTGTCTGCAACCTTACCATCCTTGTGAGCTAAGGTTGGGGGGTTTGGGGGAGCCTATAGGTCTATCTGCTGAGTCATCAGCAGCCACTGCCTGGCCCTCCCTGGTCCTAGCTTGGGTGGAGAGGAGGCTTGGGCGCTGATCATATAATATATGGTCAGCCTCTAGGGCATTGTCCTGCTTGCTAGGTCAATGTCACTGTCCCTTCCCCCTGCTATTCATGAGCAACCTTTAAAACCTTTAAGTGACTTCCAATGAATTAACTGGTTTGCATATCTCCATAAATGAATCAACGGGTCACAAACTAT
>NC_090757.1:20789831-20792331 GCF_036898095.1 Palaemon carinicauda
TTGGGTAGTGCCATAGCCTCTGTACCATGGTCTTCCACTGCCTTGGTTTAGAGTTCTCTTGCTTGAGGGTACACTCGGGCACACTGTTCTATCTAGTTTCTCTTCCTCTTGTTTTGTTAAAGTTTTTATAGTTTATGTAGGAAATATTTATTTCAATGTTGTTACTATTCTTAAATTATTTTATTTTTCTTGTTTCCTTTCCTCACTGGGCTATTTTCCTTGTGGGGCCCCTGGGCTTAGAGCATCCTGCTTTTCCAACTAGGGTTGTAGCTTAGATAATAATAATAATAATAATAATAATAATGATGATGATGATGATGAAAATTAATAATAATAATAATAATAATAATAATAATAATAATAATAATAATAATAATAATAAAAGGAATTAGAGAAAACCTCTATGAATTTCATCTACTTCCAGTAATAGTTTTTACAAGCTTCCTCCTCGTAAGTTCTTATAAAAGAGGAGGACTCGGCGAAGTCGTAACTTACAATAAAGACCAGGCGTTAATCGTAACACAACAAAGTATCTTCAGATAATAGACTAATGACCGAGAACCAAAAGCTAATGGTTAATAGCACTGAACTACGAAAGCAGCGCATTTCGTCATAACCATTTGTTTATTTGTACCCATTAGCCAAATGGGGAAGGGACACATTATGACCATCCTGCGCCACTGGCTTAATGGGCATAACCCATTATCGTGAACACACTTACCTTAATGGGTATGGAATATCCTAGCATCCCGGGGGAAACTCTCGTATGATAGTATAGTACTTTGCGTCATTTCAGTATCTTTCCCTTCTGCTTAATGGACACAGTTATATAACTACAAGTATTAATCATAAAGAAAACCTAATATCTCTATTGGAACGTTTCACGAGGAGTTAAGATAAAGGACGAACTCTATTTCAAGAGAGAAATAATGAACTCTTGAAAATAAAATTGAAATCTTTAGAAATTTGTGGGGACAAACTAACATTGACGAATATAGAAAGATACCGTTATTCTACAACTTAAGGAAGTAGATTCGCCAGAAACTGCTTGATAGTTACGAAAAGTTCGCGAACCCTCTTTCCGTCCTCTGATACCTTAATTACAGTTGGAATTTCGTGGAATCTTCTTGGGCCAGAACTGAAATGACACTCGTTGGCCGTTTTATGATCAGCTACAGCCCAAAGTCAATACAGATCTATATTGACTCTGCTACAGCCAATCGCACATTAAAAATAGATAATCATTATCGCCAATTAAACCCTTTGAACATCAATGGAATAGGGCGTAGGCCTAGCAATCTCACCCTGTTTACACTTTCTGTTATTATCATTATTATTACTTGCTAAGCTACAACCCTAGTTGGAAAAGCAGAATCCTATAAGCCCACGGGCCCCAACAGGGAAAATAGCCCACTGAGGAAAGGAAACAAGGAAACAAAATGTTTCAAGAACAGGAACAACATTAAAATAAATATTTCCCATATAAACTATAAAAACATTAACAAATCCAGAGGAAGAGAAATTAAATAGAATAGGGTTCCCGAGTGTACCCTCAGCAAAGGGTGAAATAGGTGATATATATTATATATATATATATATATATATATATATATATATATATACATATATGTGTGTGTGTGTGTATGTGTGTGTGTATATTAATGTACGCGACACGTTAATAATGACGTCTAAATATTCAGATGGATATGCATACGCACACACGCACCACTTTTCACCAGGTTATGACTACTCCCTATCCCCCCTTCCCGAGGGACGGATACATCTAAGCGTGACCGGATATATATATATATATATATATATATATATATATATATATATATATATATATATATATATATATATATATCCAGACACTTGGTATTTATCATATAAGAGAGAGAGAGAGAGAGAGAGAGAGAGAGAGAGAGAGAGAGAGAGAGAGGCAAAAAGCGTCGAAGTGGAAATGCTCTATTTACAGCTGGCTGACGTCCACTGAAATATTGAAGTTTCAATAAATCATAAGTTAACGATTAAATTTTTTTTTTCCTTTCACGTCACGGGATGCTGCACCAAGTCTTCATATCACAAATCGAAGATTTGTTTTTTTATTTTCGAAAAATAGCTAGACAGGTGTAAATTTATTTTTCGATTAATTTTCTTCTAAGTTTTTACTCTGACCGAATGGTGATTGATGAGCGAATTTTTTTTTTTTTTTTTTTTTTTTTTTTTTGTGGCCTGATCTTTCTCTTGAATTACATGCAGTGAATCGATGATTCCAGGTAATATATATTTGTAACATTGTTCGAGTTACTTAAGATTTTCAACTCAAGTTTTAATGGTAATGGGAGTGAGACAGATATTAAAAAGGAAAAAGTCGTTGTAGCTTTTCCATGACGAAATCTCCGAGTCTATTGTTAGATGAAAATCATAAATTTCCGAACTTTTAGCCTCGTTACGAGAGTTACGGGGTAATTGTCGCATCCTGTTTTTGAGTTTTTAA
>NC_090757.1:20799831-20807331 GCF_036898095.1 Palaemon carinicauda
TCGGGATCAGAGCCCCAAGCGAAATCACACAAAGACAAGAGCTTGGCTCCGGCCGGGAATCGAACCCTGGTCGGCAAGCTTATATAGACAGTGACTAACCCATTCGGCCCACGAAGAAAGATAAAAGTCAATGACAATTCTACTGTACTTATACCTGTCGAATTCAGGTATTTTGTACTTAGAATTGAAATCAACCCATCTTCACCATCGTAGCTGATTGGTAGTTTGTTACTTGGCATTCAATTAATGATAAATTTTGCACATTTTTACGTGTTTTTTTTTTTCATATTCAAATAAGCCATATATATTTTTGATATATTAATGTCTGGATTCTCTTAACGACCTCGGGATCAGAACCCCAGGCGAAATCACACAAAGACAAGAGCTTGGCTCCGGCCGGGAATCGAACCCTGGTCGGCAAGCTTATATAGACAGTGACTAACCCATTCGGCCACGAAGAAAGATAAAACTCAATGACAATTCTACTGTACTTATACCTGTCGAATTCAGGTATTTTGTACTTAGAATTGAAATCAACCCATCTTCACCATCGTAGCTGATTGGTAGTTTGTTACTTGGCATTCAATTAATGATAAATTTTGCACATTTTTACGTGTTTTTTTTTCATATTCAAATAAGCCATATATATTTTTGATATATTAATGTCTGGATTCTCTTAACGACCTCGGGATCAGAGCCCCAGGCGAAATCACACAAAGACAAGAGCTTGGCTCCGGCCGGGAATCGAACCCTGGTCGGCAAGCTTATATAGACAGTGACTAACCCATTCGGCCACGAAGAAAGATAAAACTCAATGACAATTCTACTGTACTTATACCTGTCGAATTCAGGTATTTTGTACTTAGAATTGAAATCAACCCATCTTCACCATCGTAGCTGATTGGTAGTTTGTTACTTGGCATTCAATTAATGATAAATTTTGCACATTTTTACGTGTTTTTTTTTTTTTTCCATATTCAAATAAGCCATATATATTTTTGATATATTAATGTCTGGATTCTCTTAACGACCTCGGGATCAGAGCCCCAGGCGAAATCACACAAATGTGCAAAATTTATCATTAATTGAATGCCAAGTAACAAACTACCAATCAGCTACGATGGTGAAGATGGGTTGATTTCAATTCTAAGTACAAAATACCTGAATTCGACAGGTATAAGTACAGTAGAATTGTCATTGACTTTTATCTTTCTTCGTGGCCGAATGGGTTAGTCACTGTCTATATAAGCTTGCCGACCAGGGTTTGATTCCCGGCCGGAGCCAAGCTCTTGTCTTTGTGTGATTTCGCCTGGGGCTCTGATCCCGAGGTCGTTAAGAGAATCCAGACATTAATATATCAAAAATATATATGGCTTATTTGAATATGAAAAAAAAAACACGTAAAAATGTGCAAAATTTATCATTAATTGAATGCCAAGTAACAAACTACCAATCAGCTACGATGGTGAAGATGGGTTGATTTCAATTCTAAGTACAAAATACCTGAATTCGACAGGTATAAGTACAGTAGAATTGTCATTGAGTTTTATCTTTCTTCGTGGCCGAATGGGTTAGTCACTGTCTATATAAGCTTGCCGACCAGGGTTCGATTCCCGGCCGGAGCCAAGCTCTTGTCTTTGTGTGATTTCGCCTGGGGCTCTGATCCCGAGGTCGTTAAGAGAATCCAGACATTAATATATCAAAAATATATATGGCTTATTTGAATATGAAATATATATATATATATATATATATATATATATATATATATATATATATATATATATATATATATGTATATATATATACAGTATATTAATATCATGAAATGTATCTATGTTTATGATTATAGACATGAATAGAATTTTTACAATGAACCAAGTCTCTCTCTCTCTCTCTCTCTCTCTCTCTCTCTCTCTCTCTATATATATATATATATATATATATATATATATATATATATATATATATATATATATATATATATATATATATATATATATATATTATGAAATACATCTATACTTATAATTATAGACATGAATAGAATAAATACAATGAACAAAGTATATATCAAATAGTCTCTCTCTCTCTCTCTCTCTCTCTCTCTCTCTCTCTCTCTCTCTCTCTCTCTCTCTCTCGGATATACCATGAAATGTATCTATGCTTATAATTATAGACATGAATAGAATAAATACAATGAATAAAGTATATAATAATAGTCTCTCTCTCTCTCTCTCTCTCTCTCTCTCTCTCTCTCTCTCTCTCTCTCTCTCTCTCTTACATTTTTTGACCACTTTATTCACCTTTCTATAACAAACTGCATTTATTCGTTAACACTCTACTGATAAATTTTCTGTCTAGTCATCAAAGAACCCGCCCTCGGAAGAACAATGGCCAGCAAATATTAATAATAACGGCGACGTGAAACAATAGCTGAAGAATGTTCCTCTCGTTATGAAGTGATGGTTTTGAATCTTTCATTATTTGAAGTTATCATATTTTTCATTTTACTGA
This sequence comes from Palaemon carinicauda, assembly GCF_036898095.1. Classification (NCBI taxonomy): domain Eukaryota; kingdom Metazoa; phylum Arthropoda; class Malacostraca; order Decapoda; family Palaemonidae; genus Palaemon; species Palaemon carinicauda. The sequence goes on from NC_090757.1 coordinate 20,802,349, forward strand.
ATATGTTTCTTTCATTTTTCTATTAATTCGATGTCATAAAATTCAATATATCTTTAAACTTTTTTTTTTTAAATACATATAAATACTGTCAACAATTCTTTTCTTTAAATTACATATCATAAATACTGTCAACAATTCTTTACTTTAAATCACATATAAATATTGTCAACAATTCTTTTCTTTAAATTACATATCATAAATACTGTCAACAATTATTTTCTTTAAATTACATGTAAATACTGTCAACAATTCTTTTCTTTAAATTACATGTAAATACTGTCAACAATTCTTTTCTTTAAATTACATATCATAAATACTGTCAACAATTCTTTTCTTTAAATTACATATCATAAATACTGTCAACAATTCTTTTCTTTAAATTACATATCATAAATACTGTCAACAATTCTTTTCTTTAAATTACATATCATAAATACTGTCAACAATTCTTTTCTTTAAATTACATATCATAAATACTGTCAACAATTCTTTTCTTTAAATTACATATCATAAATACTGTCAACAATTCTTTTCTTTAAATTACATATCATAAATACTGTCAACAATTCTTTTCTTTAAATTACATATCATAAATACTGTCAACAATTCTTTTCTTTAAATTACATATCATAAATACTGTCAACAATTCTTTTCTTTAAATTACATATCATAAATACTGTCAACAATTCTTTTCTTTAAATTACATATCATAAATACTGCCAACAATTCTTTTCTTTAAATTACATATCATAAATAATGTCAACAATTCTTTTCTTTAAATTACATATCATAAATACTGTCAACAATTTTTTTTCTTTAAATTACATATCATAAATACTGCCAACAATTCTTTTCTTTAAATTACATATAAATACTGTCAACAATTCTTTTCTTTAAATTACATATCATAAATACTGTCAAAAATTCTTTTCTTTAAATTACATATCATAAATACTGTCAACAATTCTTTTCTTTAAATTACATATCATAAATACTGCCAACAGAATAGATGTTGGTGTGATGGTTTCTCAAAATGATATGGAAGGATTTATATTTTCTAAACATGTTTCATTATTTTTTTTTTCTTTTTTCAATTAATTCGATATCATAAAATTCAATGCATCATTTAAACAAAATGAAAATTTTTTAATATTTTTCTTTTAATTCATCATCATGAAAACTGTCGACTGAATAGGTATTGGTGTGATGGGGTCACAAAATCTTATGGAAGGATTTCAAAGGACTTTTGCGAAGGGTTTCATTATGAGCCATAGAAAGGTTCCTTAGGTATAGGAGGTCTTAGGATCCCGATGCGGAATTAAAGTATAATTTGTTTTTCTCTATGATGTTGGCGGAAGCATGCGCTCTCCCAAAGCTTTTGTAGATTTATTAATCATTGCCTCATTCTAAATATTTCAAAAATACTTGTAATTTCTAGAAAATACTGTTATTGCTATGTATAGTTTTATTTCTGTAATTATTTTCTTTATCATAAATATAATACTGCAATTTTATCTTCACCATTACAGTTGATATAACAGCTTTTAAGGTAAATGTTAATATATTTTTTGGCTATCATAAGAGACAAATGAGATTGAAGACACACACTCTCTCTCTCTCTCTCTCTCTCTCTCTCTCTCTCTCTCTCTCTCTCTCTCTCTCTCTCTCTCTCTCTCTCTCTCTCTCTCTCTCACACACACTTCACACACACACGCACACAATATTCCAACGAACTAGGTAATAAGATAAGACTTTTATTCGTGTATTTTCAAAGTTCCCTCTATTCATTTTAAACATATTCAAACTTTCACGACATCAATCCTCTCTCTCTCTCTCTCTCTCTCTCTCTCTCTCTCTCTCTCTCTCTCTCTCTCTCTCTCTCACACACACAATACTCCAACGAACTAGGTAATATGAAAAGACTTTTATTCGTGTATTTTCGAAGTTCCCCCTTTTCCACATATTCAAACTTTCACGACATCAACCCCCCCCCCTCTCTCTCTCTCTCTCTCTCTCTCTCTCTCTCTCTCTCTCTCTCTCTCTCTCTCTCTCTCTCACACACACAATACTCCAACGAACTAGGTAATATGAAAAGACTTTTATTCGTGTATTTTCGAAGTTCCCCCTTTTCCACATATTCAAACTTTCACGACATCAACCCCCCCCCTCTCTCTCTCTCTCTCTCTCTCTCTCTCTCTCTCACAATACTCCAACGAACTAGGTAATATGAAAAGACTTTTATTCGTGTATTTTCGAAGTTCCCTCTTTTCATTCTAAACATATTCAAACTTTCCCATCAACCCTCTCTCTCTCTCTCTCTCTCTCTCTCTCTCTCTCTCTCTCTCTCTCTCTCTCTCTCTCTCGTGGTTGAAATGGAGCTTTATTCCTATGTAAATAGAAAGGGAGATGGATGAATATGTGTCGCTGCTAAAAATAGTTTCTATGTTTGCTGAACGTCACAACAGATGAATCACTCCTGTTCCGTTCAAAAACTACTGGAAGTTTTGCAGTTGTGTTATTATTATTATTATTATTATTATTATTATTATTATTAGTAGTAGTAGTAGTAGTAGTAGTAGTAGTAGTAGTAGTAGTAGTAGTAGTAGTAGTAGTAGTAGTAGTAGTAGTAGTACAGTTATATTTTCTATCATTATTGTTGTTATTTTTTTAGGGTTATTACCTATAATTGTACTACTCTTCTTATTCTTGTTATTGCAGTTGTTACTATTAATGCTGCTGCAGCTACTGTCACTACCAATAGCATTGTTATTCCTATAATCATCACCAGTGTAATCATTGCAGTTTTTCCTAATGAAATGATCAAATCTTGTAATACTTCTGCAACCATCTCTACATTTTTCGACACCATGATATAATCACTTCTCTTTATCAGAAATAAAAATCCATCTTACTTTTTTTTTTATCTTTTTATTAAAAAGTTAAATTACATGTTCTTTACAGTCAAAATATTTACAGTATAATCACATTTAATTGCATTTTTCTATAAACAAACCCATCTAATTTAACAATTTGCAACATCACACATCTTGATTTTAATTTTCAGTCACTCAAAAACAATAATTTATATACTTTTTGGTGAACATCCATCTTACTAGTAAGATTACGTGCATACATGCAAAGCAATTTTGTGCATTTTAGAGCATTCGAAAGTCAACTTGATGAATAGAAGTACTTGGGAAAAAAAATTAATACATTCATTTCTCTTTATTAAAAATAAAAATCCATCTTACTGGAATGATTACGTGCATACATACAAAGCAATTTTATGCATTTTAGAGCATTCGAAAGTCAACTTGATGAATAGAAGTACTTGGGGGAAAAAAAAAATGTCGACTTAAATCACATACTTTCCGGGTGACAATTTTCCGTGACTGGCGACGGTAATAGATTGTCGCCGAATCTCTCGAAATAGAAGGAAACGACAGGCTTGTCACGTTGACCACAGGAATGACGTAAGTCACGTAACAGTTATTAGAATCTCTTCGATAATGGCGTTACTCTGCGGTCACTTTAAACCGGAAATCATACTTTTGTGATCGATCGCTGAAGTGCATTGCCATTGCTGGTAAATTTAATGCATTTACATTACATTATTTAATGCATTTACATTACATTATTTAATGCATTTACATTACATTATTTAATGCATTTACATCAAATTATTCAATGCATTTACATTACATTATTTAATGCATTTACATTACACTATTTAATGCATTTACATTACATTATTTAATGCATTTACATTACATTATTTAATGCATTTACATTACATTTTACGCGTTATTCCAGGTATCTAGAATTTAATATTATTGTTGTGAATATGATATTAATCTATATTATTTAATCACTGCAATGATGCTACAAGTTGCTTTAATTCTTATAATATGATGCAATTTCAACGTATGACTTGAATATTATGACAAGGTCTTTTGTTCTAATGTATGGCAAATCGATTTTAACGTTTTTTACTGATCAAGATATTTTATATCGATTATTCATTACTTATTTAGTGCATTCCCCTTTCCTCATTGGGCTATTTTCCTATGTTGGAGCCCTTAGGCTTACAGCATCCTGCTTTTACAACTAGGGTTGTAGCTTAGCTAGTAATTATAATAATAATAATGTAAAGTTTTGAGTTTGCAACGAGTTAAAATTTCAATTAAAAATCGATTGGACTATCAGTAAGGTAAATTTGACGGAAGACAAAGACATGTAAGAGCGATAGATTTCATAAGAAGATTCCGCTAAAAACGTTGAAATATTGTGAAGTTCTTCAAGAAAAGATTTGATTTATCAGACGTGATCAAGATGAAAATACATATTACAGCTGTAAATATTTACAGTATCATTATTATTACCGTTAGTATTATGATTATAATCGTCTTCCCTATATTATATTATAATAAAGAGCAAGTGTTTGGTAATATATAAATATACGTTTTTCCTGTCACGCTCAGCGGCAGGGTGGGAGAGGGAGTAGTTATTCCCTGGTAAGAGGGGTGTACCCCAAGAGGGACACTCGGAAATCACAATCTCCCACATATTTGCTCAATCAGCGGGTTGTAGTTAGTGAAGGACTAAGGGTGGGAAGGGTTAAATCTGTGTGTGTATTCACCTTAATATTTAGCCGTCATTTTTGACGGGTTATGTACACTAGTATATCATAATTAGCAAGACCTTTGAGATGGTGATGTTAGTTTCAAGGCCCTTTCTACAAAAGGCCCCATAACAGTCAACTGACAACCTAGTACACAAATCCCAATTTAGGTCAACGGAATACCAATTGATTCTTCTAATAATAGGGCAAGATCGATTGTACGTGTTTGCTGCTGTTGTTGTTGTTGTTGTTGTTACTCACAATAATCACGCACTCGTAGGGGATAAGCAGACGCAAAACAATTCGTCATTGCCAAGATTAACAACACGAATTCATAAGAGAAAATCAAAAGTGCATTAAAT
>NC_090757.1:20814831-20830357 GCF_036898095.1 Palaemon carinicauda
CTCCGCCACCTATACGTCCAAGAACTTGAACGCTGTGGATTTCCAAATCCAGATTTCAGAAGTGACAAGCTGAAGACCCAACTTCAAAGACACGAAATTAATGAGAGCATCGCTTTCACTAAAGTTTTTCCTGGGGACAGGGGATGCATAACCTTCAACCTGGTGTACAGCAAAAGCATCTCTGTTGCGGAAGCAGTGACATATGCATAGAGACTTGGTTCCAGAGACAAGTTTGAGGATGTTGCCTTGCACTTGCGCATTGCTGTTCAGAGGATGTTCCATGAGTCAACACCACTTCCCTGGCCTCCAACAGCTAATGAGCTGGATGCCAGAGAATCAGAAGAATACCTTCCAACAGAACTTATGAAGTTCCTGTCGACTCTTCTGGTGGATGAAGTAGTCGTGGAAAAGTCTGAAAAGTGCCGACGTCTGGTCCTTTCCATAGCTCAGGTGAGATTTAACCACATTTGCTTTACCGGTAATCTTGATATATAGTTTTACCACATTCTGTAATGAAAATGTAAACCATTTTCTGTCTAATGTCTAGTGGTTTCATTTCCATGACATCTGCCGTGCTGTGACAAACGGAGAGTGGAAATTACCTAAACACATTCTGCTTTGCAGCACCATACGACACCTGTATAGAAACAAGCAACTCACCAATATACTCCATAGATTAGGTCACAGTGAGTCCTATGACTTTGGCTTGGAAGTTGAGACAGCACTGGCAGAAGCCATTGACGATGTTTCCTCTTCGCTCACTCCCCAAATTGCTATTGGTGATGACAACGAAGTTTTCCATGTGGAGTGGGACAACTTAAACAAAATAACTACAAATGTCCATGGATCAAACGTGGTGAACAGCACTGGAGGGATTATGATACAGGAGGTGAAACCGAATGCTGACATTGCCGACAAAGATAGAACTCTCCCACTCAAGCAGCGGAATAGGACTCGTTGTTTGGAAGTTGGAACCCCATCAACATTGCCCCCTCTTCATATTTATGGTCGTGTTGGGCCCAAGTTTCCATCAGGAGCAAAGTTCAGTCCACCCATAGCAAACGATAAGTTGTATGCAGAGTGCATCCAAGAGTACCGTTTGTGGTTACTAATGTGAATGGTCACTGGCAGTAAACATGGTAAAGAAACGCAACTTGTCCCTGGATTTAGGTGGCTTCATCTCAGCTACTGGCAAAAAGCCGTCTCGGAAATCGACCATTGACTATTTCAACCCGATCAATCAGCCGTTCACCGAATATTCCGTGATCAGGGAGCTGTTGAAGTGTTCAGAAGATGCTACGCTGGAGGTCGGCCAGAAATATGTTCTTAGCACCTTTGACCTTGGAGGTTGCATGAAAACACTCCCCCTCATTTGGAAGTTTCCAGAAGAATACAAGAACCATGTGGTAACCCCGGGGCCTTTCCACACAGTGATGAACTATATAGGCATGTTGAATGGTCACAAATGTCTGGGCTCTGGCTACGCTGAAATCCTCCTTGAGGCTGGACTTGTAACCAGTGGCTGTCTTAATAGTGTGCTAAAAGGGAAGGCATACGGCAAAGCTCTATTCTGTCTGAAGACTGTCAGTGAAGCAATGGAGCGGTTGTTGATAGAGCGCTTCAGTGAAGAGGAGAATGCAGATATAACTAACCCTGTGGCCCTGCTCAGTGCTGTCGAGAACTGCAGTCGTGAGTCTCTTGATCTACTGTCATCATTTTGGACAAGTACCAGGCTTACGAAGACAAGGTTCGTGATGGCCATTTAGGGAAAACTGCCACTTTCTGGCTCAGTGTGATTGATCATACATGACTTATCAATTTTGTGCGGCAATTGATATGATTATACTCATCTCCTTTCAGAAAACTTGGGGATGAATGGTCGGTAGAGCCAGAAACGATTGATGATATCGAGGCATTTACATGTCTGATGTATGGCTACTCTAGACTGAAATCTATTGACACTGTACGTGGAATCATGTTAAGGAAGATGGTTGGGGAAGATGAGCAACTGACAACAAAATCTAAGATTGACTTCTCCCATTTGCCACCTTGCCGAGACAACCTTATCCCACACATTCGTCGAGTGAACCATCGCCTAGCTATCTACAAGCGAGCAGATATTCCAATCTTCTGGTCTCCAAAGCCGTATGATCCTGAACAAGGTTGGGAACAAAATTATGAGGGTGTTCTGGAGCCAGTGTGGTCTTGCAGCCCGGTACTTCCCCCTGCCTTGATAGACTTAGTTCACAAGACTACGGAAGAGATGAAACAGTTTGATAATGACCCTGATGGAGAATAGGCTGACCAAGACAGTGACAATGAAGAAGAACTCAGTGATAATGAAGATTAGATTAATATGAACATTGAGACTTATGGCATTCATGATAATATTGCAAGTTAATATATTTTTGGCTTGCGTGTTATAGCAACTCGTTATCAGACATTCTATCTATATATATGTGTGTAATGCATATTCTGATAATACCAAGTGAAGATACCAATGGAATTATACCTAGACTGTATTTCAGGACTTATTTGAACATATAAGGCCTTTTACCATAACAGAAAGGCAGAGAAAACAAAGATGTGTCGAACTGGAATTTCACATTAATCTCATTTTAAAAAAATAATTTTTTCAATATTTTCGTTTTATTCGTGGAAAGGGTTAATAACGTTACACTCTATTTAATTAATTTGTTTTAGATTTAAAAACTACCCATTCATGTACACTTTTTTTGAAGCAAAGTAGAATCCAAAATATTTATTCAGTTAGGTGCAGGATGGTTAACAAATTGGATGGGCCCGAATTTTGACTAGTGCCCCTTTCACATGACCTTTTGACCCCTGGTGACGTCATCAATGTCATGACCGAATAAGTGATGGGTTCTTGTGATAGTGCTGTTCATACCCTTTCCAATGATACCTAGTTTGTACCTGTAACTAATTTATTTCTTTACGAAAAGATCCTTAATATTTCCCCTACCCCTAACTTTTACATCTCAAGAAATCCAAGATGGCGGACAAATAGACGGCTAAACAACCCACATGGGACATTTTTTTGAATGGGAACAAAGGGGATTCTATTCCCAGACACCCCAGGGATTGCAAAAATGCAAGTTAAAAAAATGTATCATGGGGGTGCATGGGGACCCTATCTTCCTACTAGACTAATATATACAGTATATTTATATACATATACATATATATACATATACATATATATACATATACACATATACATATATACATACTTATACACATATACATATACACATATATATATATATATATATATATATATATATATATATATATATATATACACATATGCACATATATATATATATATATATACATATACATATATATATATATATATATATATATATATATATATATATATATATATATATATATACATATATATATATATATATATATATATATATATATATATATATATATATATATATATATATATATATAGTGTGTGGGTGTGTGTGCACGCACTCATATCTATGAAAACTTGTGTGTGCGTGTAATGTTTCGTCGGATTCGAACCACTAGCTCCGAGAAATGCGGATCATCTGTAACGAATGAAAACAGGAAAAAACGAACCATCTCATTAGAACCGAAACATTAATTAAAAAAAAAAGTCTCCCTTCAGTCAGAAAGAAGTGCTTTTGCTTGCGGATTTATTACGCGCCTGGTCGATTCGGGTGTATAAAGAAATTCGTGAAGACAATATCCATCTTTACCCAACACCTACTTATTTGAATATGACCCGGTTAGACTTTCAAAAGGCGGAAACAATGGAGCGATAGATGTTTATCTCCCAAATATAACTTGAACTGCTTGAAATGCATTTAATTGGTCTGTTCATCCCACCGAGAATCAACGGTATGGAAAATGGTGTTACCTTGTTTTCGTAAAAGACGTTTATCATCGTCGTCATTTCACTGCTTTCATATCTAATAATGACAAGTGGAAATAACGGTGGTGATTCAGCTGTCGGATTATGATTCTTCGGGTTTCCATCAAAAGGGGGTGGGGGTGGAGGTGGTATTGCACCCAAGAAAAAAAAACAAAAAAACAGACTCATTTGGAAAGTGGTGTCTCGAGATGCACTTCCTTCAAATGGCCCAAAGCTTTCTCGCATCTTGAAAATTCATTTGTCGATGCATTCTTTACGACGATTAGATTACATTTGCATTCTATGTGTTTATTCCATATTGGGACTAAATTATGCTGATAATGTATTCTTGATAAATAAATTCTTTATATCATATCTACTATAATGTTTTAATTACATGCTCTTGGTACTTATGCATTCAATACAATTGAATTTCCTTGTTTTAATTACATGCTCTTAGTACTTATGCATTCAATACAATTGAATTTCCTTGTTTTAATTACATGCTCTTAGTACTTATGCATTCAATACAATTGAATTTCCTTGTTTTAATTACATGCTCTTGGTACTTATGCATTCAATACAATTGAATTTCCTTGTTTTAATTACATGCTCTTAGTACTTATGCATTCAATACAATTGAATTTCCTTGTTTTAATTACATGCTCTTAGTACTTATGCATTCAATACAATTGAATTTCCTTGTTTTAATTACATGCTCTTAGTACTGATGCATTCAATACAATTGAATTTCCTTGTTTTAATTACATGCTCTTAGTACTTATGCATTCAATACAATTGAATTTCCTTGTTTTAATTACATGCTCTTGGTACTTATGCATTCAATACAATTGAATTTCCTTGTTTTAATTACATGCTCTTGGTACTTATGCATTCAATACAATTGAATTTCCTTGTTTTAATTACATGCTCTTAGTACTTATGCATTCAATACAATTGAATTTCCTTGTTTTAATTACATGCTCTTAGTACTGATGCATTCAATACAATTGAATTTCCTTGTTTTAATTACATGCTCTTAGTACTTATGCATTCAATACAATTGAATTTCCTTGTTTTAATTACATGCTCTTAGTACTTATGCATTCAATACAATTGAATTTCCTTGTTTTAATTACATGCTCTTGGTACTTATGCATTCAATACAATTGAATTTCCTTGTTTTAATTACATGCTCTTAGTACTTATGCATTCAATACAATTGAATTTCCTTGTTTTAATTACATGCTCTTAGTACTGATGCATTCAATACAATTGAATTTCCTTGTTTTAATTACATGCTCTTAGTACTTATGCATTCAATACAATTGAATTTCCTTGTTTTAATTACATGCTCTTAGTACTTATACATTCAATACAATTGAATTTTCAATTATTCATCTCGCAGTGACAAACGCAAAACTGCGAGTTTCTATTCTTTACTTTTTTCATTGAAATTCTCTTGTTCTCAAATAAACTTGTTTTGCCATCAGTAGAGTCTCATTTTTTAAAACTGACAATTAATTTTTTTTTCTTTTTTTTTTTTATGAACCATCATTTATAATTAATTTTCTGGAGATGATCAACAGCTATATGCACCGGGAATATTGAATATAGTTCCTGGAGTTTTTGCTCCAGGTCAGAATTAATGAGGCCGTTTTGTTAAAGCATATTTGATCCTTTCATTCAACTTCCTATTTTCGCACCAGAAGATTTCATTATAGAAAGTTGAAGAGTGTGAGATCGTATTGGTTCATTAAAGGTTAAACGTGTCTGTCTTCATCAGAACGTCAGCCGGGCATGTATATATATATATATATATATATATATATATATATATATATATATATATATGTGTGTGTGTGTGTGTGTGTGTATAAAATGCACACGTATATATGTATATATATGTATATATATAATGCACACATATATATGTATATATAGTGATATATATATATATGTATATATGTATATATATACATACATACATATATGTTAACGAGATATTACACAAACTGAGATCTTGCTCTTTATACTGCTATGAAATCCAAAACAAGAATAAATAAAGTGATTATTTACTTTCCAAATATTCAAGCACAAACTTCCTTATATATATATATATATATATATATATATATATATATATATATATATATATATATATATATGAGAGAGAGAGAGAGAGAGAGAGAGAGAGAGAGAGAGAGAGAGAGAGAGAGAGAGAGAGAGAGAGAATAAAAATTCACTGGCAGCAGGGTGACGGATTAGGTTTAAGGTGATAGGCAAAATGTCTCTTTGGCTTTTACTCCCGACGCCTGGTGGATGATCTTATTGCAATTGGTAAATATGGGCAGGGGTCATTTGCCTTAGTTAGATAGGCACTGCGCATTACAAGGAAATGGCTATCCTTTGATGAATCTAGCCAATGAATCCTCTATGGATTTAATCAGCCAATGAGACTGACTGGCGAAATCTAACCGAGGACTTTTGCGTCAATAGGCGTAGGGGTAGATGATAATGTTGATATATATATATATATATATATATATATATATATATATATATATATATATATATATATATAGATATAGATATAGATATATTTATATATATACATGTATATATATATTTATGTATATATATACATATATAGATATATATATATATATATATATATATATATATATATATATATATATGTATATATATATATATATATATATATATATATATATATATATATATATATATATATATATATATATATATATATATGTGTGTGTATATATATGTACATACAGTATATTGTTGTACTGTACTACTCTCATGTTCGTCTAATTAACCATAACATCTACATAAATTTTATATTTCTATTACTATTATCATCACGAGTTTGAAAACGAGACTGCTGCAATGTCTAATTAGAGAATGAATGTTTGTTAAGGTTTTCAGAGCTGTAGAGATCACTAAGCTGCTTACAAAAGCTGTCCAGACAAAACGTTGCTTTTAAAAAAATACCTTATTACGTTTAGTTCCATTTTACATTAATTCTACTGACTGTAATACCTGGTGATGTAAGTAAATATAAATTTCAAAATAAATATCTAGTTTTTTTTATTTTCCCTTAAACCTCCACAGCAGTCCTGAGCTGCATTATAAAGTAATTATCAGAATATCCATTAACATAATGTATTTCATTTCAACATTACTGTATTTTCAAGAGGTACATTAAGATGTAATCACATGATTACATACCAACTTTAATAAAGATTTCCCTTAGAAAATTATATTTTCAATATCTTTGTTATAAATAAAAGACTTACCATAGAGATGGTAATTCGTAGAAATTCCAAATTTCCAAATCATCAAAGAGAAAGAAGTTTTACTTTAGTTACCAAATAAACAAAGTACCATTCTAATCATTTGAAAACTGACAATAATTACTAACGCGGACGATACAAAATAATACAGTGGGGAGGATAGTTGCTGAGGAAAGTTTATGGATAAATGATGAAAGATTGATATCTAGGACGTATTATGATTAATTTTCCCTTGATTAAAATGTATCTTAAACTTGAGAAATAACCATCGACATTTAACAGCTCAAAAAAAAAAAAAAAAAAAAAAAAAAAAAAAAAAAAAAAAAAAAAAAACATTTTGATGTAAGAAAAATCTACTTTTTTGGTGGGATAGCCATGTCGTCCTTCGGCAGCTTCCTACTGTATAATATTTCTGCGAGTGATATTACAAGAGATTTACCGTCAGGAATCACGGGGTCTTAACCCCCGGAACGACTATCTGAAGATATCGTGTATAATCAGGGACGTATCCGTAGATAACCATAGATATCTGCACCCCAAACAGGCTCAAAAAAAAAAAAAAAAAAAAAAAAAAAAAAAAAAAAAAAAAAAACTCACTTACTTTCAAGTGATGTAAATTCTAATACGGCAGAGAAAGTGTTTTTTTTTCCCTCCATTTGAAAGTGATTATCACATGAAGAAACTGCAATTCCCTTCATTGAAGAATACTTATGGTTAGAAAGGTATGGCTGAGGGAACCACAAAATACAGAAGCAATTTGCAATGTATGGTGTGTCATCTGTTCTAAGCACAGGTTCCTCCTAAGAGTCTTTCAGATCCCACAACACAATACAAGTCCCTCTATGCATCCTTTTGAGTCCCGCTAACCACGCAAATGTCCTTTTCTGACTGTCTTCCAGTTCCTCCTAACTACGTCCAATCTATCCTGACTACGGTCGGTTCTCTTCCTAAACAAGTGTAGCAGAAGTGTCGTAGATAAAATGGCTTTGGTATTTTCTTACTTTGAATAATGAATTGATAGAGAAAATAGTATGCAGCCTATACATAGGGTCTCTTATTACTCTTATTATTATTATCTTATTCTTATTATTATTATATTCATAATTATTATCATCATCATCATCAGCATCAATATATACATAGGGTCTCTTATTATTATTCTTATTATTTTTATAATTATGATTATTATTATCATCATCATCATCATCAATACTATTATTATACTACAATCCCAAGGGCTCTTAACAGGGAAAGTAGCCCGCGAGAAAAGGAAATAAGGGAATTGCAAATAATCTATATATAAGTAGTGAAAAAATCTGAAATATTTCAACATCAGATCAGTTATACATAAACTTTACTCGTTCAACAGAAAAGAATTTACAAAAAGTTTGAACTTCTGAAGTTCCACTGATTCACCTGCTTGATTACGGAGATCACTCCACTATCTGGTCACAGCTGGAATGAAACTTCTAGAAAACAATGTAGTGTTGAGCATTATGATGGAGATGGAATGACTGTTGGAACTGGGAAGATCTGAATGTAAAGGATGATTAGAATTTTGAAAAATCTTATATATTATGCGTAAAGAACTAACTGAACGATGGTGCCCAGAGATTAATATCAAGATCAGACATATGAAATTTAATAGACCGTGTTTCTATTATTATTATTATTATTATTATCATTACTAGCCAAGCTACAACCCTATTGGAAAAGCAAGATGCTATAAGCCCAAGGGCTCCAGTAGGGAAGAATAGCCCAGTGAGGAAAGGAAATAAGGAAATAAAAAAATGATGAGAATGAATTAACAATAAATCATTCTAAAAACAGTAACAACGTCAAACCAGATATGTCATATATAAACTATTAACAACGTCAAAAACAGATATGTCCTATATAAACTATAAAAAGCCTCATGTCAGCCTGGTCAACTTAAAAACACTTGCTCCAACTTTGAACTTTTGAAGTTTTACTGATTCAACTACCCGATTAGGGAGATCATTCCAACAAATTGTGATGAACATTAGCTGCTGGAGATCAGCCAAGAGAACAATACTTGAGATAAGGTAGAATTAAAGAATTGAAATATTTCCTATGGTTAGACTGACCACCGAAAATCTTAAAACAATTCCAGTAAGACTAGAAAGTGCACTGATACATGAAAATATCTTTTATACAAATAAGACCTATTGCTGATTTACGAAAGTTATCGGTGTTGTAGCGAAACTGTATATATCTTCTCTTCCATAGGAAATGAGTCTCTAACACTATAAGATAAACAAACTGAATGTATAATGTTACTTACTTGATTAGAAAAAAAAGCTGAGGAATTGTGTAGTTGCAATAAGAATTACTTATTTTCTAGACGAGGCTCTGGCTACACAGACTAGGAGTTACTTTGAAAACCAAATCTATCCATGATAAATAACTAGACGAATATCCTACTGTTAGTCTATTCATATTCTACAAGTCTACGAAAGCGTGCATTTTGCACTGTGGTAGTTTCGAGACATTGCGGAAAGAGTCGTGAATTAACTACAGTACAAAGATTACTTATTGATGCATGAAATTAAGCTGGAACAACGGAGGTACAAGAATAGCACCTGCAAAAAATCGTGATTCTTGAATTCACATTTTCCCCTTTGAGCATTTGTCGTAAATAACGAACTGTCAATGAAGTTTGGAATAAAATACCAGATTATTATTTATTTATTTATTTCGTTAATTGAAGGAAATAAAGCAGTGGTTAACATTCTAGCCGATTTTTGCAAAATGAATTATGGAAACTGCCTCGTTCCACCAACGCCAAATATGACATTTTCACTTTTGGGGGTCTAAGGGGAAAATTTTAACTACAGGTAAGTCAACCTTTGGTCATCACTTCTAACCTTATCTTTACTTGAAAATATAATCCTCCACTCACTCCGGAACTCCCGAGCATGGCCAAACCAGTCAACAACATTCGCTCCATCACTGCTCTCCGAATCAACAGCCGCAGGCGGCAAAAGGCAGCGAAAGTACACGCCTCGGCAGAAAGTGAAAATTATTATTACCAGAACGGAGCGTCCATATGCTTCACTCGCATTCCAGTCATCAGCGCGTGCGCACTGCCACACTCCTCAGTCCTTCTACGGCGTGCGTAAACCACTTTATCTTTTACGTTTATACTCGATAGTGTTTTTTTTTTTTTTCTTCGTCTGTAAATTGCCCAAATGGCCATGCTTATTATGGTCAGGGGTTACCGCGGTGATTAATATTTCCAAATTATTAGCAACTTTTTATCAAACGTGTTTATGAAATTATTAATTTGGAGCTTTCTCATCAGAATCTTCTGATGTTTTCCAGCGTTATAATTCTACCGTAGAATAATTCGTTTCTTACATTACTTTTGATTTACTCTCAGGTACAAAGAATTCACAGGAACATCAGCGGTCACAATATAATTGAAAAGAAACCAATAAACTGAAAAAAAAAAAAACTCATTTTGAAAATAGCATCGAATCTTCCTCGAAACCAAACTGATTAAGAAGTGAATCTTCAGAGGAAGGAAAAGCGGAGAAGACTCTCACGCAGTTAACCAAGTGAATCCGAACTCTGAGACATTTTAAAAGTGATTCACGAACAATCAATAACAGCAGTGATTCGCGTTGAGATTCGTTTCTAGGAGATTCGAGAGCTCGGTTTTAGTCCTTATCTGCGACTGTGGTTGATATGCCCAAATCCAGGTAAGTTGTTAATGAATTATCGTAGATTTTGTGGTTCTCCAATTTATGTGAATCATTACTTCGATTACTACAATTACTGCTATGAATACTATTATAAATACTAATATCAATATAGTCCTTAATGTTGTTATTCTTATAGAATTATTCTCACTGATTTACCTGAATTATCCCTATAATTACTGCTATAAATATTAATATTAATATAATCCTCAATGTTCTTATTTCTATGAAATTATTCCTACTAACACATATAGTAAAAATAGCAAAAGTGGTATTATTAGTTACCATTTGCTATATCTAAAAACCTTTGATATCTTAATATTAGGGTTTTGTTTCCATGTTTAAATGCTAATTGTTGTTATTTTTATAGAATTATTCTCACTGATTTACCTGAATTATCACTATGATTACTGCTATAAATATTAATAATATAATCCTCAATGTTCTCATTCCTATGAAATTATTTCTACTTACATATTTAGTAAAAATAGCAATAGTGGTATTATTAGTTACCATTTACTATATCTAAAAACCTTTGATATTTTAATACTAAGGTTTTGTTTCCACGTTTAACTGGTAATCCTATAGTCCATTTCTTTTAGTGATGCATACTTGCACCGACTCGCGGCGGTGCCCTTTTAGCTCGGAAAAGTTTCCAGATCGCTGATTGGTTGGACAAGATAATTCTAACCAATCAGCGATCAGGAAACTTTTCCGAGCTAAAAGGGCACCGCCGCGAGTCGGTGCAGATATGCATCTCTAAAATAAATGGACTATAGTCAAAATGCTATTTAAAAAGTTAGAAAATTAGCTTCCTTTGTAATCTACGGGGAGTCAGAGCTGTATGTGATTTGTATCGCGCTGTAATTAGCTGTTTATTAAGTTCATATCTCAGACTGTATAGAATAACCAAGTTGTTTTGAATGTCGCTTTCTGCTTGGAATGAATTTGAATATGGACCCCCAAGAGGTTATTCAGCGCTCCAGGGAACTTTTAGTGGAATGAAGTTATGCATAATGAATTCAAATAATGAATGAATGGTTAAATTTTAACAATAATTTTAACGAGAGTTAGTAAACAACGAATAGAGATAGATAGCATGTAAATATACACGTAATCGCCTAATAAATTCCAAAACGAAATAAAATAAACAAATTACATTTTTATATAAATAGCCCTGTGCTATTAGCAAAGTAGAAGCAAAGCAGACTTACTTAATGTAAAAGTATTTGCGGTTGGTATGTATTAATCTTATCGAAGAATTCAGAATTTAGTTAATATCATCATCATCCAATGTTTATTTTAATTGAGCTTCTCTTAACGACTGAATATGTTGAGAAAACAAGGGAAACAATCTTTCACTGCTGTTCAAATATTTCTTATGTTAAAGAAAGTTAAAGAAAGCCGGCGCAGCTTACATAGAAAGTTCACTGAAAATATGCAAGGCTTTAGCTCAGCATTCACGAATATTACTTCACCGACAGACATTTTTTAACTTTCCTTCTCCTATCTTTATGACAAATGTTTCCTGCACAACTGATTTTTTTTTTTTCATACCAAAGCCTATTTCACTGATGCATCTTTCGTGGCTTTTCTTAATCTGCCAACAAGAGTATTAATAGAGAACGACGTCATCTCTCAATAGGAAAATCACTTAAGGAGGCTCATGGGAACTTAGTTCTGGATTATTAGGGGAGATCTCATGAGATTTTGCTCAGTGAAGACGCTTTCACGGAGAGGCATCTTACACAAACTCACTCACTCTCTCTCTCTCTCTCTCTCTCTCTCTCTCTCTCTCTCTCTCTTTTCAAAGATTGCTATATTTCATTCCTTCGATCCCTGCTAAGATTTGATAATGTTAACAACAAGTCTCTCTCTCTCTCTCTCTCTCTCTCTCTCTCTCTCTCACCAAAGAGTGCTAGATTTCATTCTTGCGATCCATGCTAAAGACTTGATAATGTTAAAAAAGTTATCTCTCTCTCTCTCTCTCTCTCTCTCTCTCTCTCTCTCTCTCTCTCTCCAAAGAGTGCTAGATTTCATTCTTGCGATCCATGCTAAAGACTTGATAATGTTAAAAAAGTTCTCTCTCTCTCTCTCTCTCTCTCTCTCTCTCTCTCTCTCTCTTTTCAAAGATTGTTATATTTCATTTCTGCAATCCATGCTAAGACTTGATAATGTTAAAAAAAAGTTATCTCTCTCTCTCTCTCTCTCTCTCTCTCTCTCTCTCTCTCCAAAGAGTGCTAGATTTCATTCTTGCGATTCATGCTAAGACTTGATAATGTTAAAAAGTTATCTCTCTCTCTCTCTCTCTCTCTCTCTCTCTCTCTCTTCAAAGAGTGCTAGATTTCATTCTTGCGATCCATGCTAAAGACTTGATAATGTTAAAAAAGTTATCCTCTCTCTCTCTCTCTCTCTCTCTCTCTCTCTCTCTCTCTCCAAAGAGTGCTAGATTTCATTCTTGCGATCCATGCTAAAGACTTGATAATGTTAAAAAAGTTCTCTCTCTCTCTCTCTCTCTCTCTCTCTCTCTCTCTCTCTTTTCAAAGATTGTTATATTTCATTTCTGCAATCCATGCTAAGACTTGATAATGTTAAAAAAGTTATCTCTCTCTCTCTCTCTCTCTCTCTCTCTCTCTCTCTCTCTCCAAAGAGTGCTAGATTTCATTCTTGCGATTCATGCTAAGACTTGATAATGTTAAAAAGTTATCTCTCTCTCTCTCTCTCTCTCTCTCTCTCTCTCTCTCTTCAAAGAGTGCTAGATTTCATTCTTGCGATTCATGATGATAATGTTATGAACAAAACTCTATTTCTATGTAATTCAATACATCAGATGTATAGACTGTATACAACTTAGTAAATGGCATCCCTTTGATGTATTTTTTTTCAACAATTAAAGATAATTTGAATCGCATAAATATATACATCCACATGTATTTATGTGTAATGCTTTACATGAGCCTTGATTGTTTATCTCGAACCAGTATCTCACAGAGGAACTTTTTAAGCTGATATCTAACTGTTACTTAGCCTAATGTTGAAGCATAAAATAAAACAATAACAAGTATATAAATCTACAGACCATGTTATTTGAAACAAAGTGTCAACATTAAATATATATATATATATATATATATGTATACCACATACATACATATGTATATATATACATACATATATATACATATAATATATACATACATATATATACATGTAATATATACATATACATATAATATATACATAATGTATATATATATATATATATATATAACATATATATATACATAACATATATATATAAAACACACAAATACATATAACATATATATAATATATAGTAGAATATATATATATATAATATATAATTACATGTATACTGTATATATATATATATATATATATATGTACAACAACAACAACATATGCAGTCATTTCTAGTACACTGCATGACAAAGGCCTCAGTCTTGTCTGGGATTTGGCCATTTCCATAACCACGCTGGCCACTACGGATTGGTGGTGGTGAGATGATTTAGTGTGATCGCTCATGGTAAACCAACCTAGTATGCGTGGCCTTGACTAGTACAGTTTTGCTGATCATGGCGATACACAAACCCTTTTACCACTTTATTGTATCCCCATATCTGTGTGAGTGAGCACGTATGTGTGAGTATATACATATATGTATGGGGACGTACGTGTATGTATATATATATATATATATATAAATACCTATATATGTATATATATATATATATATATACTTTATACATACATATATATATATATATATATATGTATAAAGTATATATATATATATATATGTATAAAGTATATATATATATATATATATATCATATATATATTTATATTCATATACACACACACATATATATATATATATATACTGGTGTATATACGTGGATATACTTATAAGTATACACATATACATGCATAAATAAATATCTCACTATAATATACAAATTTATGTATATATATACATATATATATACATATATATATACATGTGTATATATATATATATATATATACATGTGTATATATATATATATATATATATATACATACACATATATACATATATATAAATATATATGTTCATAAATACATATACATATACATACGTACAAAGAAAGACGCATCCATAAAATCTCTCCCATCCCCGTGAAACAGAGAGAGAGAGAGAGAGAGAGAGAGAGAGAGAGAGAGAGAGCCTCTCTCAGCGTTCAGGCGTGGCGTTCCCTCTTCTCCACCAGCTCCACGATCTCGACACTAATTGCGCCTCCAAACTGTTATCATCAGCGTCTGGCTTTTCATTCTTTCCCGATAAGCGAGGCCAATTTGGAACGAATGCCTGCCGGCAACCGCGCTGGGAGTTCTAATCACGGAAGCAAAAGTGGAAGGGTTTGGAAAAGCCCCTCATAAAACCGTTTCACTCTTCACTGAGTTTGCTGTAGTCGTAAGCTGTATGCATACATGTTTACATACATATATTCTTGTATATACTATATGTGTATATATATATGTGTATATATAAACATATATTATAC
>NC_090757.1:20840857-20863357 GCF_036898095.1 Palaemon carinicauda
TATTTATCCTATTTTCTAATAAACAATATTTTTCCCATTTTCTAATAAACGATATTTATCCCATTTTCTAATAAACAATATTTATCCCATTTTCTAATAAACAATATTTATCCTATTTTCTAATAAACGATATTTACCCCATTTTCTAATAAACAATATTAATCCCATTTTCTAATAAACAATATTTATCCCACTTTCTAATAAACAATATTTATCCCATTTTCTAATAAACACTATTTAAAGAGAGTAGCGAATTACTTCTAAATATCCGTGATGTCTGATAATTAGGCATTGGAAGGGGAACTGTATACCTGTTTTACAAAATACCTGCTTTATTTCAATAGTGGAATCAACATATTTAGACCGTTAGTGGAACTTTCAGAAAAGTTAAGTCTTGCATATAGATATATCAACATTTCAAGTAAAAATCGTCTACTGTATATGATGTAAATCGATCAATCAGTCTACTGGAAAGCGCTCGAAGGGTTCTAAACACGATCACGAAGCGCTTCGGTTGAGGTCCGGGTGTTTTCCTACTTCTTAAGAACTCACAAATAGTTCTGTTTGGAGGGATTGCTCATGTGGAAACGAGCGTCTTGCAGTCTCGAAAGGGACAGGGATTCTACGGATGCTGGAGAGAGAGAGAGAGAGAGAGAGAGAGAGAGAGAGAGAGAGAGAGAGAGAGAGAGAGAGAGAGGTGGGGACTAGAAGACTGGCACCAATCAATTACAAGTATAGAGAAAGATAAAAATCTAATGTCAAGAATGAGAGAGAGAGAGAGAGAGAGAGAGAGAGAGAGAGAGAGAGAGAGAGAGAGAGAGAGAGATGGGAAGAACTAGAAGACTGGTACCAATCAATTACAAGTATAGACACAGGTGAGAATCTAATGTCAGGAATGAGAGAGAGAGAGAGAGAGAGAGAGAGAGAGAGAGAGAGAGAGAGAGAGAGAGAGAGAGAGAGAGAGAGAGACTAAAAGACTGGTACCAATCAATTAAAAGTATAGAGAAAGATGAGAATCTAATGAGAGAGAGAGAGAGAGAGAGAGAGAGAGAGAGAGAGAGAGAGACTAGAAGACTGGTAGCAATCAATTACAAGTATATATACAGAAGAAACTCTAATGTAGAGAGAGAGAGAGAGAGAGAGAGAGAGAGAGAGAGAGAGAGAGAGAGATTAACTGAAAAGCTGCTCTGCTTCATTTCGCGCTACCATCTGTAATGATTTCCTTTCCTAGCCGTCGGGTGGACTCTAGGGGGTAGGGGAAGATCCCAGCCTCTTAATCGGCTAAATGGAAGTTGCCGGGAATAAAAAAAAAAAAAAAAAAACTCGATCGGAAGAGCATTAGATATCAAATGGGAGAGATTACCCGTTTTCTCCTTTTTTTCTTTGAGACAAGTTGTCAATAATTTCAGCAACATACTGCTTTGTTTATGGTTGTTGACAGCTATAGTCCATTTCTTTTCGCGAGGCATATTTGCACCGACTCGCAGCGGTGCCCTTTTAGCTCGGAAAAGTTTCCTGATCGCTGATTGGTTAGAATTATCTTGTCCAACCAATCAGCGATCAGGTAACTTTTCAGAGCTAAAAGGGCACCGCTGCGAGTCTGTGCAAATATGCATCGCGAAAAGAAATGGACTATAGGCACTGTGAAAGTAACCTGTACTGTATTTGAGTACAGTAGTTGAATAGTTTTGGCTTTTTAAGGTTTAAAGGCCGATCATGAATGGCAGAGGCTAGGGACGGTGACATTGCCCTATCGAGTAGGACAATACCCTAGAGATTGACCATATATGATCAACGCTCAAGAGCCTTCTCCACTCAAGTTTGGAACAGGGAGGGCCAAGCAATGGCTGCTGATGACTCAACAGATAGACCTAAAGCCTATCTTGAATGACAGGGGCTAGGGACAGTGACATTGCCCTATCGAGTAGGACAATACCCTACACATTGACCATATATGATCAACGCCCAAGACCCTTCTTCACTCAAGTTTGAGCCAAGGAGGGCCAGGCAATGGCTGCTGATGACTCAGCAGATAGACCTATAGGCTCCCCAAAACCCCCTATCCTTAGCTCACAAGGATGGTGGGGTTGCAGCGACCAAAGTATCTTACGAATTTGAGCGCGACTCGAACCCCAGTCTGACAATCCCCAGTTAGGGACGTTACCACATCGGCCACCACAACCCTAAATATTCAACGTGAAAAAGGTTGTGTTCAATTCAGACCTTTTGAGGATCCTATTTACTAGAACACTTTTCATTACTCATTCAAGTTAAAGTAAGAGTTCGTCTTTACTGCTTCCTTTCTTAATGATAAACATTTCCCTTTTCAAAGGGCAGTCACCGCATTGTTATTATTATTATTATTATTATTATTATTATTATTATTATTATTATTATTATTATTATTATTATTATTATTATTAACTGCTCAGCTACAACCCTAGTAGGAAAAGCAGGATGCTATAAGCCCAGGGGCTCCTACAGGGAATATAGCCCAGCGAGGAAAGGAAACGAGGAAAAATAAAATATCTTGAGAACAGTAACAACATTAAGATAAAAATATCCTATATGAACAATAAAAACTTTAACAAAACAAGAGGAAGGGAAATAAGATAGAATAATGTGCCCGAGTGTACCCTCAAGCAAGAGATCTATAACCCAAGACAGTGAAAGACCGTGGTACAGAGGCTATGGCACTACCCAAGACTAGAGAATATTGGTTTGATTTTGGAGTGTCCTTCTCCTAGAAGAGCTGCTTACCATAGCTAAAGAGTCTCTTCTACCCTTACCAAGAGGAAAGTGGTCACTGGACAATTACAGTATAGTAGTTAACCCCTTGAGATAAGAAGAATTGTTTGGTAACCTCAGTGTTGTCAGGTCTATGATGACAGAGGAGAATATGTAAAGAATAGGCCAGACTATTCTGTGTATTTGTAGACAAAGGAAAAATGAACCGTAATCAGAGAGAAGGACTTAATGTAGTACTGTCCGGACAGTCAAAGGACCCCATAATTCTCTAGCGGTAGTATGGAATGGTATGCCAGATAAATCCAAATCAAATAGTCAATCAATCAATCATTATCTAAATATAAAATAATAAATTTTCTATAGCCTAATAATTGCCTTAACTACCATCTGCAACCTGAGTTTCTCTTTCGACAAGTTTTGGAAGTATTTTCTCTCTTACAATTGCAAGCGTCTGACTCATCAAGTTTATCTATTGTCCAGACATTTCGCGTCATCCTTTAGTAGCGGCAGAAGCATTTTGTCCTTTCTCTCCATCGCTCTCTCTCTCTCAAAAAAAAAAAAAAACTTTCTAACTGACAATAGATGAATAGACCTTTGTTTGGTGTCCATATTTCTATTTTCACCGCTGAAACTTAGATTTAGCCCAAAGCGATAATGAGAATTAATTATTTTGTTTAATCGTATTAGTTTATTCTTGGTGTGGCCATTAAATGAATATAATCTGCTTTACCAGACTCGTCGTCTTAAATATAACTTAAATATAACAGAGAAAGGAAAATCAAATTGATTTTTTGTCTAGTTTCCTCTTCTCAAGAATACATTCGGCAAAAAAGAAACCGAATAAAGGGTCTCGAGGCAGCTTTTTAGCAAGATGGTGTGTTTTTTCAAGCACACGAACCACATCATGAAAGCCATATCACAATGCATCATGTCACCCAAACCATTTCAAACGTGTCACTACTTGCGTAAATGATAAAAAATAACAACAAACAAAACAACAATAATAATCATAATAGGGTGCTATCATATTCATCCTCTCGTATGGTTCTATAAAGCAAAACCACGTAACACAACACATGCCACTTCTAGCTCAATTTTATCATTGCACAATACATGTAGATAATCTTTAAACATTTCAAACAGCTAAGTCCCTCGAGGCCAACCTAGTCCAGTTCCCCAAAGCTCACTTGTTATTTGACATAGTCTTGCAATGTATAGAACCCTGGACCATTCAAAGGATATCTTATATGATGGGGTTTCAAAATGCTTGGTGTGGACCCTATGACAGCAGTCTCGAATCCTATTGGTTACTTAACTTCTTATACTCAGGAGCGCTCAGACAGCAGTCATACAAGCCTCCTTGTATTGGTGGTCTTAGATACACAGCTCCTCTCAAGCTATTGTTCACATCTGTTCGTCATAATGATTGGTTATACAGTATAGCGTAAACAATAAGGTCATCGATTTTGTCCATGGCGAATGCCCACAAAACTTTCAATTTACCCAGAATTTGTTAGAATAGGTCATGCATCTTTGAAGTAACACTTTCACTGCCAATATTTGACATAGATTGAACCATCAACGTTCTCTAGCACGATAATTCACTCCCAAGAAAAGCGGAAGACTTACTCCAGACATTACACCCTCAGTAATATCACATATACCTACAAAACAAGTCACCCAGTTGTTTTGTGAAAGGGGGAATTGGTTAATACATATGTTAATATCAAGGGTAACCTATATTTGCTGTTAACCATTCATTTAGCCCATTGATTTAATTAAGAAATTAACAATAAGATTGTAATGGTCTTAGTCATTATCCCCTCTCACCATTTTCTTCGTCTCCATTTCAGGATGTCCCGACTTTTCATGCTGATTCTTCTTGTATCTCCAGCAATTCCTCAACTGCTTTTACCACGTGACGGAGGTGGCCATGGAGGGCACAATGGAGGCGGAGTTTATGGTGGTAATCAAGGAGGTAGTGGCCATGGAGGAGTTTATGTTGGTAACCAGGGAGGAAGTGGCCATGGAGTAAGTGGCCATGGAGGAGGAGTAGGAGGGGCTTATAGGGGACGTGAACACCACGGAGTCGGCCATGGTGGAGGAGAACAAGGCGGAGGAGGTTATAGTGGACGTGACACCCATGGAGGAGGTCACGGTGGAGGCCATGGTGGAGGCCATGGAGGAGGTTATGGTGGAGGCCATGGAGGAGGCCATGGAGGTGGTTATGGTGGAGGCCATGGAGGAGGCCATGGTGGAGGTTATGGTGGGAGTGGCGATAAAGGTGGAGGTTACCATCCAGCTCCCGTATGCCATCCACAAACAATCACCAAATACAAGACTATTTACAAAGATCGTAAAGCTCAGGTTGTTAATAACGTAAGTAATGGCCAGCATGTTCATGTTTAATTTCCCAAGGTGTTTTTAATCTATATTATTATTATTGTTGTTGCTAGCTAAGCTACAAACCTAGATGGAAAAGCAGGATGCTATAAGCCCAGATGCTCCAACAGGGAAAAATAGCCCAGTGAGGAAAGGAAACAAGGAAATAAAATACATGAGAAGTAGTCAACAATCAAAATAATACATTCTAAGAAGAGTAGAAAATGTTTAATGTATTTATCTTTAATTTTTGAGGATTAATCCATTTTGATAGTTTTAAAGATGTATGTGCAGTTATGATATAATACTGGCTATCATTAAAAACAATAAGTAGTTATATTTTATCTATTGCAAATCCAGTTCCAACTAAGAATTCTGTACTAATTTCTATTATTTATACCACAGGTAGAAGTTCGGAAACCAAAACCCCACGTGAAAAAAATTGTGGAAACCCGCTACACAACCATAAGGTATCCAGTTTTCATCACTCAGGTCATCAAACCCTTACTAACTCAAGTGGAGACCAAAGTCAGACCCATGTTCTTCACGAAAACCATCAACCGTTACACCACCGTCAAATTCACAGTAACTGGCATAGGCCAAGTTACTATAACGACTGTCAAGTTTGAGAAAGAGTACATCACCCGGTGCATGAAGAAGGGCTATGGACACCGCCGTCATGATGTGAACTATGGACGCGAAGGTAGGGAAGACGAAGTTGCTGCCGACATTAGTCCAGACTCTCCATCCCTGGAGACATATAAAACTAAGGATCCGGAGTCAATAGTCAGTGCTCCTTATGACTTCTCCATTGGGGAATACAGAGAATCTACAGCTTCCCCGACAGCTGATATAGAACCAACCTCCACGAAGGCTTTCGCGGGTAAAGGACGCCCTAGTTTTGGCCCTCTCAGGTCTCTCAGACCTCTGAGATCTAGCCCTGCCAGACCGTATGGACTGCCCGTATCTCCTAGAGATAAATCGCCAGCAAGGGGCCCTGAATTGGTGGGGTCATACCCCGAATCCCCAGAGGACGATTGGTCGTTGCCTCATCCCCCACTGGTGCGACCAGCACCTGTACTCGTCGGTTAAACAACACCCACTCCGAAACTTTGATCCCCGGCGGTTTCTCCAGTCGTGGATCGCCACTATCCTAGTCGATGTGTCATGGTGGTATAAAGAGGAAGAGTAACAATTATAGATCTCTCTCTCTCTCTCTCTCTCTCTCTCTCTCTCTCTCTCTCTCTCTCTCTCTCTCTCTCTCAGCACCATCTTTCCATTAAGTGAATATTAAAACACTTATTTTTTCGTTATGATCTTCCTGTATTATGCCCTGACACTTAAGAGTAAGAAAAAGTATACTATTTTTTTAAAGATTTTTTACAACATGGCTGGCTGGCCCAGTCCTTTGTATTGATTTGTTGTTTGTTAATGTCTGTATAGCTCTATAAAACCTATTATTTTCCGGTTACAAAATCTTTAGGCTCAACACTTCTTTGTATGGGCCTACCTCAGCATCAATAAAAACTATGGTGAATATTTTACTCCTCTTAGGACCATATTATAGTAGCAGTTAGTTCAATTCACGTTGTTTACTTGGGAAGAAAATCTACTCATCTCCTTTTCCAGAAAACACACTACTATTACCATTAGAAAATAGTTTTAAAAAAGTGAATACTCAATTATTACCCTTATTAAGAACTATTCATCATCAGGGACGAATTTTACGTTACCAGAATGATGGAAGTGGATAAGATTTAGTTGTTGTCTTATTCAAAGGTTACAGAATACAAAGAATTGACCGAATAAAAAAAAAAATTCTCCAAGTGAATAATAATTATTTGTCTTGATTATGTTTCCAGTGGCACAAACTCATCTAGCCTAAAGATGGAACTAGGTTTAGCCAGTCTCCCTTGAAGAACTAATTCGTGTGTTAATTAATTTCCCCTCACCCTCCAAAAAAATTCAGTAAGTTGGAATTAACGTAATCTATTGGTTGTATTAGCGTTTCTTTAAAAAAATGTTTTATGCGAAACGTTGGGGTTTCTTTGGATAAACCGTTTGTTGCCTGAACTCCTCCCCTCCAAATACCCTTTTCTAGAAGCTGAGTTGGTTTCAACAGAGTAATCTATGAATGAATTAGCTTAGCTTATCTGACTCACTCGTGTAACTAAAATCTCAACTACTTTAGTTTTATCTTCGATTCAGTTCGACTTTCTCTTGATTCCTATTGTCAATTAATGTAATACCCAGAGTTAGTTTATTTTTAGGTCAACAATTTCAGTATATTTGCATTTCACTTTCTATAGTTATGGCCAATGACTGTAAAAGGTCTCCAGTTGAATTATACAGTTACACCCATTAAATTGTTGTTACCATACTGTGTTTCTGTATTCCTCTTTATTTCATCAATATTGATGGCAAACTGATTATTTAAGAAAACTGTACAAATGGCTCTTGTGTCTAAAATTTCCTTACCTAAAAGCAATAATCAATTCGCTTTACATTTATTATACTGGGTATTCATTTCAACAATTATTGAATTTATAAAGTCTGGCGTATATTTGTCTCCTGATCATTTTAAAAGCTATTAATGCGATAAAATTATCCAAGTTCGCATTAATTTTACGACTCTACGGATTGTTGAGTTTCAGTCATTAAAATTTATACACTTCAGGAGAACGTAAGGTAAGGATGGAGCTCAAGTAATATAAAGGGAAGGTGGAAGTAGCATTTTGAAAGATTGCTAAATGAAGAAAATCCAAGATCTATTATTGCAGATGGAAATCAAAATTTAGGAATGGTAAGAGATATAGATAAAAAAGAATTTAAGGTTGCCCTCAGCAAGATGAAAACTGGAAAAGCTACGAGACCTGATGAGGTCCCACTGGAAGTCTGGAAATGCTTGGGGGAATTTGGAGTGGATATGCTGTGGGATCTGATGAAAAAGAGGCACAGGAAAGAAAAGATACCAAAATGTAGAGGAATAGCTTTTTGATGCGCATATTCAAAGAAAAAGGGTATGTACAATATTGTAATAATTATAGGACAATCAAACTCCTCCTATATACTATGAAGCTTTGGGAAAGGATTAAAGAGCGTATAAGGGAAGAGACCAAGATTGGAGAAGAGCAGTTTGGATTTATACATGGAAGGAGCACGACGGAGGCAATGTTTGCACTAAGGCAGTTGATGGGAAAATATAGAGGTCAAAAGGAATTACATAAAGTATTTATTCACTGTCGGGAGATATGGAGATATCTGAAAGAGAGGGGAACACCATAGAAATATGTTAGACTAATCAGAGATTTGTATGAAGGAGCAGGCACACAAATGAGAATGAGTGTTGGTTTGCCTGAGGTGTTTGAAGTGGGAGTTGGGTTACACCAGGTGTCGTCATTAAGCCCCTACTTGTTTAATATAGTAATGGATGTAATTACTGAAAGAGTGAGGGAACAGTCACCATGGACTATGCTTTTTGCAGATGATATAGTTCTGTGATGAAACCAGAGAAGGGTTGAAAGGGAAGCTAGAGAGATAGAGAGAGGGAGGAATTGGAGAGCAGAGGGGTAAAGATCAATAGAACAAAAACAGAGTATATGTGTTGCAAACCGCAGAACCAATTGAATGACATACATTTGCTGGGTAAAATAGTAAAGAGAACAGAAGAATTCAAGTACCTAGGGTCATATGTGTTGGAAACAGGAGCAATCCAAATGGAAGTGAACAGTAGAATTCAAGCTGGATGGAATAATTGGAAAAGAGTGTCGGGAGTGTTGTGTGATTGAATGATAAACTTAAAGTTAAAGGGAAAGATACATAAAACTGTATTGAGACCTACCATAATATATGGTGCACAGACCTGGCCCATGAAAAAGATCTTTGAGAAGAAAATAGAGGTTGCAGAGATGAGAATGCTAAGATTTATGGCTGGGATCACGAGACTGGATAAGGTTAGGAATGCCTTGGTAAGGGAAACAACAAAGATTACAGAGGTGTCAAAGAAAATCCAAGAAAAGAGACTTCACTGGTTAGGGCATGTAATGAGGAGAGACCAGGAGTATGTTGGGAGGAGGATGTTGGAGAGGGATGTTCCAGGTTGGAGGAGGGGAGGACCAAAGAGAAGGTGGATGTAGTGTGGAACAGCAGATATGGAGGAGAAAGATCTTCCAGTGGAGGACATCGGAAACAGAAGAAACTGGAAATGGCTTTCAAGAAATAGCAACACTGCATAGCGGGAAGAGCTTTAGTCGAAGAAGAAGAAGAAGAAGAAGAAGGAGAAGAAGAAGGGGAAGGTAAGGAGAGGTCTGAAAGCTGTACACTAACAGGTAACAATGTGGTAGAAAGCAAAGGAGAAATTTGCCAACGCTGCCTGTTTAACAAACCAGCGTTCAAAAGTATGTTGATTAATTTTACGAAGTGTATAGAAAAATATTTGCTTAACAACACTTCGCAAGGTTAATAAAGATGCTTATGAACACATGTTTACAAGCTCAGCGACTTTGTTTTCCAGGAAGACTTGTCAATAGTTGCGCTTTTGCTAAACACCGCGTTAATCGCTACATGTACGGCTGCCTGACAACTCTTTAGCTTGACATAGAGTGAACCGAAATTAATGAAGCGATCTGTACAACATTTGATCCTTCTCTAGCTACGGCTTATTTTTCTTTTGCTTGTACATATACCGAATAGTCTTGCTATTTTTCTAAACATTCTCCTCTTTTCTCATACACCTGACATTACCAAGCATACCAAATCCTGGTTTACCATTTAAATTGTTCAGTGGCCAATTTCAACTTGGTAAGGGTAAAAGAGACTCTCTAGCTATTGTAATCAGCTCTTCTAGGATACTCCGAAGTTCTCAAATCTTGGATAGAACCCTAGTCTCTGTATTCTGGTCTTCCAGTGTGTTGGGTTAGAGGTCTCATGATTGAAGCCATAAACATGGTACACCATTTTTTTTAATCAGTTTTCTCATCCTCTTGCCTTTTTTTTTTTTTTTTTTAAATGGGCGTTCGTTCTAGAATGCCTTGCCATATGCAAGACACTGGTCTAGCGTTGGTAGCCCGTAAACGTTGGGCGTACTTAATAAATAGGTCAAGGATACCTAGTGATTTATTATCTGTTCCTTTAACTTCAATTGTATTCATTTTCAAAATCATCGTTATGTCCATCCTCCAGTTAAAGAGGCAAATCTACTGTAGAGGGTAATAAGCCTTGCATGTTGTGTTAGCTCTGCCATGTTGACCAATTTTATTTGACATTTTGACTCTAGGTCTATGGATAGAATTCTTATTTTTCTATTTATAGTTATGTGCATATAGTTTTCGTATCATTAATGCTTGTTTTCAAATAAATGTATGATGAAATATTTTTGTGATTATTTCTTCTTCTGACTGGAGATATTGAACAGATGGAGCAGCGAGTCCATTACGCGACCTGTGTCGTTAGTATATCGCAATATTCCTCAATCTACATGGCGAAATTAGAAACCTAAGTTCACTCCAAACAGTATGATATTCTACAAACAGTATGATATTCTACTATGTTCAAAAGCGTTTGTTCCTCAGATGAGGTACTCGTTTAAGCTGCCTTTTCCAAGTTTTAGAAAACAATTCTGAAATCGGATGCCAGGGTAATGGCGGTGTATAGTAAAACTACGTACCCTGCTTCTTATAAAGTCCTGCTATGGATGTGGATTTCAGGAGATTAGGGTCATAAATGTTTATGGAAGACATAAAAACTTTTTTTTCCATCTGTGTATCTGAATCTTCGATTTTATTCTTACACGGCTAAGTGCGAGACGATAGAAAGACCTCTTTTGTGGTTGTTGGTTATTTCAATGCTATATAGGGCGCGGATAGATTCTTTTTCTCCTACTGATCGTCATAGCTTAAGTTAAGAGCTTTTTACTTTGTTTCTGAATCAGGCTGTAAGTATATTACAGGCGAGGAACTCAATAGTGTGGCAATTTCTTAGACCCAATATTCACCGAATCCCCTGGTGTTACATGTAAGGATGGGCACCCAGTTCGGACATCGGATCATACCCTGACTTTGTTAGTAATTAATAATGAGCAGCCTGTTCCTGATGGGTCATTTTATTATATATATATATATATATATATATATATATATATATATATATATATATATATATATATATATATATATACTGTATATATATATATATAATATAATATATATTATAATAATAATAATAATAATAATAAAATAAATAATAATAATTCCTTATCTTTGATCGAAAAATTTTAAAATTTAGACCACCCTTTAACCCCAGTAAAGGGTACTACGTATGTCGTTAATTAAAAAATAGCCTTTTCCATCATAAAGCTCAATACTATATAGTATTCTAAAAGTCCTATTTCAACTGCGACCCGATTGCAGAATGATCTTCCTTATCAGGTGGTTAAATCGGTGGGGCTTCAGAAGTTTAAATATATTGCAAATGATTTTCTGTTGAACAGGTTAACATAAAGACTCGTTTGATAGTTTATATATGAATTATATGTTTAAACGCTGTCACTGATCATTAAAAATTATATCTTATTTTTATTGCTTCTCATATATAGTTTATTCTTTTCTTTATTTCCTTTTCGTACTTAGCTGCTCCCTATTGAAGCGTTTCTTTATTTCCTTTTCGTA
Organism: Palaemon carinicauda; assembly: GCF_036898095.1. NCBI lineage: Eukaryota > Metazoa > Arthropoda > Malacostraca > Decapoda > Palaemonidae > Palaemon > Palaemon carinicauda. The sequence continues at coordinate 20,852,653 of NC_090757.1, forward strand.
CTTGGCTGCTCCCCATTGAACCCCTTGTGCTTGTAACATCCAGCTTTTCCAACTAGAGTTGTAGCTTGGCTAATAGTAATCATAATAATAATTGCTACGTAATGATAATACTAATGTTAATAATAAGAATTCAGAACTAAGTCGCAAGTCTAGGGATATGCACATTTTGGAACGTCAGATTTTCCATCATCAAATTTACCACACCCACAACACGCATAATTACTTACCGCTATGACATTTTGACGGTAGACAACATGCATCTAAATCTAATCTATAACTGAATGAGTTACTATTCCTATTATCTAATATTCCTAATTCATCAATTCAAGCAAGGATATTTGTCTGGAGAAATACGTAACTTTTAGGTTCTAACAGAGAGGGGCGAGGTGAATGCAAGTGAGATTCAGTCTACAGATAAGGAGCTTATATTCAAACCGTTGGGAGCAACAATGTCACAAATATTCAAACAATATGAAACATGACAAGCTTAAATAGGTTTTCTATCATTACAGAGAGAGAGAGAGAGAGAGAGAGAGAGAGAGAGAGAGAGAGAGCATTACAGTGTATAACAAGCTTAGAGCAACAATGTCACACATATTCAAACAATTTCATCGCAAGAGGGTCTGCCCCTCTCTTTTATTCTTCTCCTGTACTTCCCTTTCTTCCTTTATCCTTATTCCTTCCGATCCCGGGTACCTGTCTTCGGGCTATAAACTGGATTGTATCCAGGGGTACTCCTCCTCTCCCCATATTTCCCACATCCCTATCCTTATCCTGTATCCCGTTATTCAAACAATATGAAACATGGCAAGGTTAAACAGACTTTCTATTATTAGTGAGAGAGAGAGAGAGAGAGAGAGAGAGAGAGAGAGAGAGAGAGAGAGAGAGAGAGAGAGAGAGAGAGAGAGAGAGAGAGAGAGAGTCAAAGTCAAAGTCAAAAGTCAAAAACCTTTATTCCATTATAAAATGGTTATTCTGTTACATAACAATATACATTATTTACATAAAATTCACAATAATTGGATTGTAAAAATTTAGGATATATATACATTCAAGTAAAATTTAAAAAATATTGCTTAAGTTTCTTTTTGAATAAATCAGAACTAACATTTATACATTTTCTTATTTCCAGAGGTAGTTTATTCCAGCAAGCTGGGCCCCTTATTGCCATTGAGCGTGAACCCAAATCAGTTCGATAGCTGTCTACAAATAGATTTTCATTCTGTCTGGTTAATGCATTCCTACAATTACCAACTGTAGGAAATGTGTATAGCCAGTTGGGATATTCTTTTCTCAAACTTTTAAAAACAAAAACACAAACATCGTACATACACTTTTCTTTTAATTTTATCCACTTTAATTGCTGGAGGGTTGGGGGTGATGTGATCGTGTTTTTTCACCCCAATAACGGCCACTCTACCAGCAAAGTTTTGGATTTTTTGAGCTTTTTCCATGTGCATATCATTAGTAGACCCCCATATCTTAATACAGTAGTTTATTACACTCAAGACCAGACTTTCCACAATAAAAGCTCGAGTAGTATCATCAAAGTAATCTTTTACTCTACTTAAATACATTAGAATGCCACTAACTTTTCTACTCAGCTCGTCAATGTGAGTACTGAATGTCATGTACCTGTCCATGTGTAGACCTAGATTTTTCACATGTTGACTTATCTTTACTTCATCACCATCGCATTTTATTATAATGTCATTTGGAATTTTGCTAATATACTGTGAGCTACCCACAAACATGCACTGTGTTTTAGTGGTATTTAATAATAGCCCTTTTCTTAGAAAATATTTCTTAATTTTGAGCAATATTAGTTCAGCCCTTTTTATCAAGCCATCTAAATTTTCTATTTGATCAGCCAAAAGAACTTGGGTGTCATCAGCGTATTGAGAGAGAGAGAGAGAGAGAGAGAGAGAGAGAGAGAGAGAGAGAGCATAGTGTATGAACGTGTATGAAACACAGTGCGGTACAGGTCCGAGGTAGCTGTTGGGAGAAAGTCAAATGGAATAGAAAAACCGGAATGAGGATAATTCTTTGCATTAGGTGTTATCTTCCTTCAACCAATAGGTGAAATGATCTAGAATAAAGGTATCTTTTACGTTATCTTGACGCTGGGGAAACAAAGGTCGCGATCTTTTTACTTTCTTATGGGTGAAGCTTCGGAGAAAAAGAAATGTAATTTTCTGTCATATTTTTCTGTGTCCCAAATTTCATCAGATTTTAAAGAAGGCCAAGAATTTTAGGACAATTTTGCATAGTATATTTTTTCTCTCTCGGGTAGTTATAAGTTTTCATACAAAAAAAAAAATTTGTTTTATATATTGCTTAAGAATTGACATAAAATTTATGTTTCCTGGATTACTGACGTAGAAATAATGCATATTTACTGTTTCTTAATGATTATTGTGTTTCATGGCGGAACTTTGAAAAGTTGATGTCATAAGAGGATGTATCAAGAGCTTCATTATATCTATAGAATTCGGGGGCAAGTCTATGGAAATTTGTATTTACTATAGATTTTGAGGTCACCGGGTCAATTTCCTTATCAACGATATATACAGCGTCTAAAAAACTTGCAAATAATTAAGTTATAAAAAAGTACTTTAATACTTCTATCCTTGAATAAAAACCTATTTTTGGCAATAGCTGTAGATGAACAGACTCCTTCCTTAGCCAGAATTTAGAAGAATAATGTTCCTCCAAGATCAAGAAGGGCCAGACAATCTAAAAAAAAACATAAAAAAAAAAAATTTGAAATAACCGGTTATTTAAGCGTGTGTGATGAAAATACTGTTATGCATATGAGTGTTGACATAAATAGAATTTTAGCCTTTATGTGTAGTTCATAGCTTTTCATTATGTTTAATACCTCTAAATAATACCAACACCCAACTTGCATTTCTGGGAGAAGTAAGGAATTATCCAAGTAAATGGAAGAAAGGGGGGGGGGGGGGTTTGCAGTCTCACACCCTATATGCTCAATGGGTTTATATATGTAAGATAAGACTTCTGATTCTAGGATAAAGGTGTTAAGACAGACACCTAGCTGCGCAATCCGAAAAGAGTTATTAATAGGCGAGGCAGTGCAATTTTAAGGGGATTTAAAGAAGAGCCAGTCAAATCCTAAGAGGATTTACCAGTGAGCCAGTGCAATCCTAAGAGGTTTTAAAGGTGAGTGCAATCCTAAGAGGATTTAAACGCGAGCCGTTGCAATCCTACGAGGGTTTATAAGTGAGCAAGTGCAATCCTATGAGCATTTGAAGGTGAGGCAATGCAATCCTAAAAGGCTTTAAATGTGAACCAGTGCAATCCTAAGAAAATTGAAGGATGCGCCAGTGCAATCATACGAGGATTTACAGCTGGGCCAGTGCAACTGTAAGAGGACTTAAAGGCACCCCAGTGCAATCGTGACAAAATTTAAAGGTAAACCAGCGCAATACTAAGAGGATTTAATGGCGAGCCATTGCAATCCTATAAGGATTTAAAGGCGAGCCAGTGCAATCCTATAAGGATTTAAAGGCGAGCCAGTGCAATCCTAAGAGGATGTAAATAGGAGCCAGTGTAATTCTAAGAGAATTTATGGGTGAGCTAGAGCAATCATAAGAGGATTAGTGTGCCAGTGTGGTCCTTTGAGAATTAAAAGGCGAGGCAGTGCAATCCTAAAACGATATAAAGGTGAGCCAGTGTAATCCTAGGGGTATTCAAAGGTGAGCCAGTGCAATCCAAGGAGTATTCAAAGGTGAGCCAGTGCAATCCAAGGAGTATTCAGAGGTGAGCCAGTGCAACCCTAGGAGGATTCAAAGATGAGCCAGTGCAATCCTAAGAGGTTGAAAATGGGAGCTAGTGCAATCCTGAGAGGATTTATAGGTAAGCTAGAGCAATCATAAGAGGATTAGTGAGCCAGTGCAGTCCTGAGAGGATTTATAGGTGAAGCAGTGCAATTCTGAGAGGATTAGAAGGTGAAGCAGTGCAATCCTATGAGGATTTAAAGGAGAGCCAATGCAATCCTGAGAGGATATGAAGGTGAGGCAGTGCAATCCTAAAAGGCTTTAAAGGTGAGGCAATGCAATCCTATAGGATTTAAAGCTGACCAAGTGCCACCCTGAGAGGATTTAAAGGTGAGCCAATGCACTCCTGAGAGGATATAAAGGTGAGCCAATGCACTCCTGAGAGGATATAAAGGTGAGCCAATGTAATCCTGAGAGGAAATAAAGGAGAGCCAATGAAATCCTGTGAGGATATAAAGGAGAGCCAATGAAATCCTGTGAGGATATAAAGGTAAGCCAGTGCAATCCTGAGAGGATTTAAAGGTGAACAGTACAATCCTAAGAGGATTTGAAGGTCAACAGTACAATCCTGAGAAGATGTAAAAGGTAAGGCAGTGCAATCCAGAGAGGATTTAAAGATGAGGCAGAGTAATCAAGAGGGGATTTGCAAGTAAGCTCTGAAATCCTAAGAGGATTTACAAGTGAGCCACCGAAATCCTAAGAGGAATTACAAGAGCCAGTGAAATTCTAAGATGATTTACAAAGGCCAGTAAAATCCTAAGATGATTGACAAGAGCCAGTGAAATCCCAAGAGGATTTAAAGGTGAGCTGGTGCAATCCTGAGATGATTTAAAGGTGAGCCAGTGCAATCCTGAGATGATTTATAGGTGACCTGGTATAATCCTGATAGGATTGAAAGGTGAGCCAGAGTAATTCTGAGAAGATTTCAAGGTGAGCCAGTGCAATCCTGACAGGATTTAAACATGAGCCAGTGCAATCCGGGGAGGATTTAAAGGTGAGCCAGAAATATCCTAATTAGATTTAAAGGTGAGCCAGTGCAAACCTGGGAGGATCTAAAGGTGAGTCAGCGCAATCCTAAGAGGCTTTAAGGGTGAGCCAGTGCAGTCCTAAGAGGTTGTAAAGGTGCGCCAGTGCAATCCTAAAAGGATTTAAAGTTGAGCCAGTGCAATCCTGAGAGTATTTAAAGGTGGGCCAGTGGTATCCTGAGAGACTTAAAGGTGAGCCAGTGCAATCATGAGAGGATTTAAAGGTGAATCAGTGCAATCCTAAGATGATTTAAAGATGAGCCAGGGCAATTATAAGAGGATTTACAGGTCAGCTAGTGCAATCCTAAGACAATTTAAAGGTGATCACGTGCAATCGTAAGGGGATTTAAATGTGAGCCAGTGCAATCCTAAGAGGATTTAAAGGTAAGCCAGTGAAATATTAAGATGATTTAAAGGTAAGACAAACTAATCCTGAGAGGATTTAGAGGTGAGTTAGTGCAATCCTGAGGATTTAAAGGTGAACATGTGCAATCTAAAGAGGGTTTAAATACGAGCCAGTGCATTACTAAGAGGATTTAAATGCAAGCCAGTGCAATCCTAAGAGGGATTAAATGCAAGCCAGTGCATTCATAAGAGGATTTAAATGCAAGCTAGTGTAATCCTAAGAGGGTTTAAATGCAAGCCAATGCAATCCCAAGAGGCTTTAAATGCAAGCCAGTGCATTCCTAAAAGGATTTAAATGCAAGCTAGTGTAATCCTAAGAGGGTTTAAATGCAAGCCAGTGCAATCCCAAGAGGCTTTAGATGCAAGCCAGTGCATTCCTAAGAGGATTTAAATGCAAGCTAGTGTAATCCTAAGAGGGTTTAAATGCAAGCCAGTGCAATCCCAAGAGGCTTTAAATGCAAGCCCAGTGCATTCCTAAGAGGATTTAAATGCAAGCTAGTGTAATCCTAAAATGGTTTAAGTGCAAGCCAGTGCAATCCTAGGAGGGTTTAAATGCAAGCCAGTACAATCCTAATGATTTAAAGGTGATGAAGTGCAATCCTTGGACGATTTAAAGGGGTGTCAGTGCAATCCTAAGAGGATTTAAAGATGTGTCAGTGCAGTCCACAGAGGATTTAACGGTGAGCCAGTGCAATCTTGAGAGGATTTACAGGTCAGCCAGTGCAATCTTAAAACGATTCAAATGTAAGCCAGTGCAATCCTAAGAAGATTTAAAAGTGTGTCAGTGCAATCCTAAGAGGATTTAAAGATGTGTCAGTGCAATCCTAAGAAGATTTAAAGATGTATCAGTGCAGTCCACAGAGGATTTAAAGGTGAGCCAGTGCAATCCAGAAAGGATTTAAGGGTCAGACAGTACAATCCTAAGACGATTTAAAGGTGAGCCAGAGCAATCCTAGGAGTATTTGAAGGTGAGCCAATGCAATCCTGAAAAGATTTACAGGTCAGCCAGTGCAATTCTAAGACGATTTAAAGGTGAGCCAATGCAATCTTAAGAAAAATGATGAGGAGCCAATGTTATTCTAAGAAGGTTTAATGGCGAGCCAAAGCAGTTTTAAGATGATATAATGACAAGCCAGTGCAATCCTAAGAGGATTAATGATGAGTCGGTACGACTCTAAGAGGACTTATGAAAAGCTAGTGGGATCATTAGAGGATTAATTGTAAGGTAGCACCTTCCTAATAATACTAACGGTGATATAGTTTAATACTAAGAGAGTTGATGAATTACAGAAATGGTATCCGGATGTAGAGTTGACAACTTCGCAATTTTATTCATATCGACGATTTTCACAATGCTAAGCAACGATATTTCATCCACTCAGAGACCCTTTTTATGCATAAAAGTTGTTCTAACGGGGTTCCTTGTACATTGTTGTTTTCTAAAGAGTGGGGTTTAAGCCTGTAAATATGAGTTCGGGCCAAAATGCCCGGCGCTTCAGCCTTGGTTTAAAGATTTAAAAGGTTGCCCATGATTGGCACAGGAAAGGGGCAGTGACAATATCCTAAAAACTAACCATATACAATATTATTATTATTATTGTTATTGTTATTTTTGTTATCGTGGGTATTAAAATCCACAATTACATACGTTGTATATTTTAGAAATAGCAGGATCTTTCGCACTTTTTCCAGTGGGTATTAAAACCCACAATTATATGCGATGTATATTTTAAAAACAGCAGGAGCTTTCGCACTTTTTCCAAAGTGCCTCTTAAGCTGAGGGTGAAAATATACAACACATATAATTGTGGATTTTAATACTCAAGATCAGCAGACACGGTATGGTGTTTTATTCAAGTTGTTATTATTATTATTATTATTATTATTATTATTATTATTATTATTATTATTATTATTATTATTATTACTTGCTAAGCTACAACCCTAGTTGGAAAAGCATGATACTACTGTATATCCTAGGGGCCCCAGTAGGGAAAATAGGCCAGTGAGGAAAAAAAACAAGGACAAATAAAATATTTTAAGAAGAGTAACAACATTAAAATAAATATCTCCTATATAAACTATAAAAACTTTAACAAAACGAGAGGAAGAGAAATAAGATAGAATAGTGTGCCCGAGTGTACCCTCAAGCAAGAGAACTCTCACCCAAGACAGTGAATGATAATGGTACAGACGTTATGGCACTACCAAAGACAAGAGAACAATGGTTTGATTTTGGAGTATCCTTCTAGAAGAGCTGTTTACCCTAGCTAAAGTCTCTTCTACAGTTACCAAGAGGAAAGTGGCCGCTGAACAATTACAGTGCAGTAACCCCTTCGATGAAGAATTGTTTGGTAATCTCAATGTTGTCAGGTGTGAGGACAAAGGAGAATATGTAAAGAATAAGCCAGACTATTGGGTGTGTGTGTGTGTGTGTGTGTGTATATAGGCAGAGGGAAAATGAACCGTAACCAGAGAGAAGGATCCAATGCAGTATTGTCTAGCAAGTCAAAAGACCCCTTAACTCGCTAGCGGTAGTATCTCAATGGGTGGCTACTACCTAAGGCTCCTCTCCATCAAGGTAGGACCAGGGAGGGCCAGGCAGTGGCACAACTGCAGACATTACTAGAAGCTATCAAGCTTGAGCAGGTCTAGAACTCCAGTCCAACAGGTCGTTAGGCAAAGGACGTTTTCAACTGGCTACCACAACCATCGGTCGTTCAGCATCTATACGCAACGAAGGCTTAGAAGGATAAAAAGTTAGTGCTGCTAGTGGCCGAAGGGACCCTGCAAAGACAGCTAAGTAACGCCTTCAGTGCACCATGAGATGTTCATTTACATAACTACTCTCCTAGCTACGGGGAAAAAAGGCTTTAGGGCGTTTGATTAAAAAGATCATGTACCAACCGTGTGTTACACGATCGTACATAATAACGACTTTTTTTTTTTTTTTGTATATATTATGTTTTGCATCTTCGCTCTCCCCTCGCACTGATAGGGACCTGAAATAACATGTCTGTTTTTCTCACCGTTAACTGTTAACAGCACCGGTTGTCAGTTGAACATGAAATTGCCTGTTATGTTTTTAGGTCCTTTTTGCCTGGAGTTTATGTATATATAAACGGATGTTCTGTAATAAATTCAACTACGGGCTGCAAGATTGCAAAAGCCCGTGTCTGGCCAAAAGGGCCAGGCAATCTTCAAAAACAACAATAAAGTTACTCTGTTGCTTTCATCCTGCCTTCTTAGTCACAGCCTCACAGCCTCTCTCGGCCTGTCACAATTTTGTGTATGCTGAAGAGCAACGGAGCCGAGTAAACAATAAACAATGCAGAGTAAATAATAAAGAAAACACGTTATAGAAATTATAAAAAATCGCACGTCAGGGGTTACAAATTATGGCTTTATGATAATCATGTGTCAATCCCTCTTACATCCTGCGGAGGACCGTAGGACCTGGCAGGATTTCCTGTGGAACTTTAACTATTGTCCCTTATCATTCTCTGGTCGAGGCAAGGACAATAAGTAGTTATTGTAGTACTTATCAGTGGTCCTGTTACCCCCACTTTCAGTACCAGAAGTATTAACGGGTGCAATTTTGTAATCATACTGACGATAGGCCAAATCTAGTAAAGCTACTTTGATGGCAGTGGTAGCAGTTGATTGATTGATTGATTGATTTAAGGTTTTCAGGCATCCTGTGGTGGTAGTAGTAGTGGTGGTGGTGGTAGTAGTGGTATTAGTAGTAGTAAGAGCAGAAAATTTTCAAATTATGTCCAAACTTTACTGTTGATTTTGAAGTATATAATAAGGAATTGTTTATTATTTTTTTCAACATAAACGCAACAGCTTCGTAATCAATTATATCTTTTTCTCATTTTACACTTATCAAAACGTTTTATTACTACAATCATTATTATGATTAATAGAACAATATTACGAGTAGCAGCATCTCCCCCAAACAGGACTTCATTGTTCTTAATTACCCAATACGTCTTGGATCCTCTTATCTAATGTTTACCACGAAGAGACCTTGTGACGTCATCCAACTCTCCTCTGCCACTATAAAATATCCCGTTCTCACTCGCACATTGTTAGTGTTTTGCTAGTGTCGACGAGGATCTAGACAAGTGTTTTCTTGCAAGTTATCTTATTTCTATTGTTGGGCTACTTGTTTTTATCAATATATGTGCCATAGTTAATAATGGCGTGTTTGTTTGTGGATATACTTGGCTTGTTCCATGTAAATAACGCATTGGTCATAATATTCCCGTCTTTGATATATTGCGAAGTAAACTTTGAGAAGTTGGACAGCGAAATGGAGGAAAGGCAATAGGAAGGCTAAAAAGTAGGGTGAAGCTAGAGACCAAAGAAAACGATGCAAAGTCCTTTAAGTAAAGCCTTCGGAGTTCTTCAAAAATTATCCTCCTTATGAGAACCTTAGAGGGACAATCAAGATGCCCCGTGGAAAGATGAAGTCCTTTCTGGAGACTCCTTGAGGCTCTGGTTATTAGTAGTGTATCTTGAAGGATAATTTATTACTCATCGATGTCCCACATATCACTTTCCCCTCTTCCATATTTATTCATTTTTTTTCCAATTTGTTTTGGATTCCCATTTCGTGTAATGAATTTTCGCATTGATTGTTAATTTTGCATTAGGGAAAGTGGTCACTATATATATATATATATATATATATACATGTACATATATATACTATATATATATATATATATATATTTATATACATACATGTACATATATATACTATATATATATATATATATATACATACATACATACATACATGTACATATATATATATATATATATCCACATATATACATGTACAAATGTATACACATGCATATTACTATATATATATATATATATATATACAGTGTGTAATATATAAATGTGTATATATATGTGTATATATACAGTGTATATAAATATACAAACATATATATACATATATATACATATATATATACATATATACATATATATATATATATATATATATAGAAGATATTATGGGATGGAGAGTTTTTTGATAAAGTAAAATGCCACTTTCTCTAAAATGTAAGTATTTTAATCAGATGATGCTACCAGTATTCACCTATACATCAGAAACTTGAAAGCCTTGCTATAGCCTTAGAAAATTAGCTACTTAAAACTCAAATAGCTATGGAAAGAATAATGATGGGAATAACACTAGGCGACAGACAAAGAGCAACATGAATACGGGAGCAAACTGAACTAGAGGATATTCTAATAAGAAAAGAAAAATGGACACGGGCACGACATACAATGAGAATGACAGATAAATAGAAGGACATTGAGAATAGCAGAATGAGTACCTAGATATTTTCTAACGAAGCAAGGGAAAGAAATAAGACGATGGATTGAGGATATAAGAAAATTTGCGGCCATAGAAAGACCATAAACAGACGCGAGTGGAAAGTCATGCTT
>NC_090757.1:20868357-20873357 GCF_036898095.1 Palaemon carinicauda
AGACTAATAAATAATATTAAAAAAAAAAAAAAACTAATAAAACATAGATGTCTATCTACGGCCTTTAGGCCATCCCATATCAATTGCTTTTGCGTATTGTCTATTTAGCCTTTTTTTTTATAAAGTGGATTAACTTTCATCCTTCTTAAGGTATCCACAGACAACCAATCATTTTTACGAATTAGTTAGACAATGTACAAGAAATTTTATCGTTTAGGGTGTACAAAGAAGGCTTTCTGTCACATAATTGCCAAAATAAATACGTCAATAATTTTATGGAAGAATTTGAATCGTCTAAGGGACGCTATACGCGGTTGCTTCATGAATTTCGATGATATTGGAAGGTTCCGTAATAAAGCCACTCTCCTGATTAAGCTTTAAACTCCGAAGGAGCTAAAACGGATTTTGACGTAAGAAAAATCTATTTTTGGGCGAGATAGCCATGTCGTTCTGATGGAAGTTCCTTTAGGCAGCAAAATCTATTTTTGGGTGAGATACCCATGTCGTCGTGATGGAAGTTCTTTTAGGCAGCTCCCTACTGTATAATATTTCTGCGAGTGATATTACAAGGGAATTACCGTCAGGTATCACGGGGTTCTAACCCCCGGAATGACTATCCGAAGATATCGTGTATAATCAGGGATGTATCCATAGATAACCATAGATATCTGCACCCCCAACAGACTTTACCCAGTCTAGTCAACTAGGGGAAGGATAAGTAATCCATTGTAGCAAATGATGTGGCCTATTGGAAAGGTTCCTACCAGGCGATCTGTTGGACAGGGGTTTGAGTCGCACTTAAGCCGGTAGTTTTTTGTCATGTGTACAACCTCAACACCATTGTGAGCTAAGGGGGAGCCTGTAGGTCTACCTACTGAGTCATCTTCAGCCAAAACCTAGCCCTCCTTAGTCCTAGCTTGGGTGGAGGGAGGCTTGGCCACTGATCATTATATATATATATATTATATATATATATATATATATATATATATATATATATATATATATATATATATATATATATGATCAGTCTCCATAGTATTGTCCTGCTAGCTAGGGTATTATCACTGTTTCTTGGCTCTGCCATTCATGAATGGGCTTGAAACTATTTCCAATTTCCTCAGAAACAAAGATGCATTTTCAACAATTGATTGCTAATTGATTTGTCAGAGCAACATCGTCCCAAAAATAAAATCTTAAGCCCTGTCCACGCGGTCGAGCATGCCCGACGGGCAAACAATGATACCAGGCCACAATAGTTAGTGAAAATGAGGGTTGATGACGTCAGAAGGGGGAAAACTAAAGGCAGGGATCTGGCAACACTGTATGATGCCAGATCCCTGTCTGGTTTTCCCGCTTCTGACGTCATTAACCTTCATTCTTACTAACTATTGTGGTCTGGTATCATTGATTGCCCGTCGGGCATGCTCGATCGTGTGGACAGGGCTTAAGAAGCATGCAGGGGACCTTTAGGGAAATTTTGTGAGGGTCAACTGGTCACAATAAGCGAGTACGAATAGGACTAAGAGGAAACTTTGCAACAGAGTTCTTCTCTATAAATTTTAGTATTTCAGAGGATACGGACTCTAGCCCAAATGCAAGTAAGAAATTCTTCCATAATATGCTAACAAACATATCAACCCAAGAATGTAGCTAGGATATGTGTGTGTTGTTAGCAAAGCAAATATTTATGCAAGAACGCACAATTTAGGCTTGTACAACAGCATAAAAAGGCAAACGTTGGTAAACTAATAGACATGGAAAACATGTACAGTGGTAAACTCATAGATCAACAAAGTAAATTTCTTCAGAGACTTAGGCAAAGCAAATATCTATTCCTCACAGACGTAAAAGAAGAAAACGTTTACAGAATAAACTAAGCTGATAAAGTAAAGGCTTTAAGAAATATGGAAAATATGAAATCATATTTTTTAAAGGCATTAACCAATTAGTTCTGACCAAAATACAAACAAATGCAAAATGGCATTTTAAACAAACATGTAAAATGAAACAGCAGGCAGACATAAAAACAAAGATTCCTTCCCTCGACGTCCAGAAAACTAGCTAGAATACAGCCCAGACCATCGTCTGAGGAAAGGTACCAAAAAATATGCAAAAAGAAAAACTGAGATCCGAGCCCGGATCTCTGCGCACAGATCTCAGAAGGACCCTCCATTACATGGCAACAGATGGAGAATGGATATTCATTCAGGGGGAAATTGAATAGAAAGATATGATGTATCCACAGGGAGAAAGAGAAAGAGAGAGAAAGAGAGAAGGGTCGCCACAAAGGATACTGGATACATGGTTGACAGTGACACATAACCGAGAGAGAGAAAGAGAAAAAGAGGAAGAGGTTCAAAGAGATATGAAGTAGGGTTTTGGGATTTAGCTTCTTGCTTCAAGGAAGCGGAACTTGCTCGCTTATTTCCCCCCTCGCTTTTTTTCCACGCTATTTGTTTAGCGCAGGATGGTTGAAACTTTTCCACTTTTGGAGTCTAAGAGAATTCAAGATTTGCTCGACTGCCACGATGTAGAATATTTCACTGGCTGGGTTTTCTCGGTTTGGCAGAACGTGTTTCTTCAATATTAATGTTGAATATTGTATAAAAGTAATTGGTAGTGTTATGTTCGAGTATATATCTATGCCGCTTCTAATTAACTGATATTACCGAGTTTAATTCAATTCATTCATCAGGTAAATATAATCATTAACTTGTCAGGATATCAAAGAATTAAAAAGATGATAAATATATAACAACAACAACTTATGTAGCCGTTTCTAGTCCACTGCAGGACAAAGGCCTCAGCTATGTCTTTATTCATGTCTCGGGTCTGGCCAGTTTTCATCACCACGTTGGCCAATGCAGATTGGTGATAGTGGGAGACTTTAGTCTGATCGCTTACAGCAAACCAGCCTAATATGGATGGCTCTGACTAGCACAGCTTTGCTGATCATGGCGATACACAAACCCTTTAAGCACGTTACGTTATCCCCACTCAGAAAGGGTTGATAAATATATACACATGAAAGGGTTGATAAATATATGCATATGAAAGGGTTGATAAATATATACACATGAAAGGGTTGATAAATATATACACATGGAGGGGTTGATAAATATATACACATGAAAGGGTTGATGAATATATACACATGAAAGGGTTGATAAATATATGCATATGAATATACTGTGTGTAAATAAATACCAGCCTCTTCTGGTGGTCAAGAAAGAGGCCGTGGGCTAGATGCCTCAAACTGACTACCATGAGCTGAACTCCTCAAAAAGGGGCCAGGATTTAGGAAAGAGTAACTTTCCAATTATTCTCTATTTCAGTAACCTATTCTTAGCCATTTTTTCCACATTGCCAAATGATATAAATATACTACCAATCCGTCCCCTCGTTCACCTATAATAGTTTTGTTTTCTTTTACCAGTTATTATTATTATTATTATTATTATTATTATTATTATTATTATTATTATTATTATTACTAGCCAAGCTAAAACCCTAGTTGAAAAAACAAGATGCTATAAGCCCAAGGGCCCCAACAGGGAAAAATAGCCCAGTGAGGAAAGGAAATAAGGAAATAAATAAATGATGAGAATAAATTAACAATGTATCATTCTAAAAACAGTAACAGCGTCAAAACAGATATGTCCTATATAAACTATTAACAACGTCAAAAACAGATATGTTATATATAAACTATAAAAAGACTCATGTTACCCTATCAATTCTTCTTACGCTACTTGTATTACTTGGTTCATTTCAACTTTTCTCTTTCATTCATATCCAGCGCTCATACTTCACATCCATAAAGGAAATTTGGTTCAACAATCCCATAATACATTCCTAACCTGCCCCCCCCCCTCTCTCTTTTCCGATTCTGCGATTCATCACTGGCCTCACCTCGACATTATCAGTTATATTTACTCCAAAATACATTTTCAAATTGATTATGAAATTCTGACATTCGTTAATCCGTATACCTAGTTAAGAATAAACAGGAAACAAAAAGGTGATAAATTAGACGTAGTGTGGCCAAGTGGTTCAGTGCTAGGACTGAGAATTTCTTGGTGTTAGTTCGCATAATATCACCCAAGGTGGTAGCTTGATGGAAAAGTTCCTGCCTGGCGTTCTGCCGGACTCGGGTTCGAGACCTTCCCACGTCCTTTGGTCACAAGGAGGATGGGGTTGCAGACACTAAATAAACTATCAAGCTTGAGCGGGTTTTGAGACCTACCCAAACTCGACAGTTCCTTTAGTCACTAAAGTTGCTGACACTAAAGTTTAGTGTCTGCAACTACACCCTCGTTGTGAGCAAAGAATGGGGGATTTGGGGAAGCATATAGTACTACCAACCTTGTCATGAGCAGCCATTGCCTGGCTTGGACACTGATCATATGGGTATATGGTCAGTATCTAGGGCTATTGTCACTGTCCCTTGGCTCTGCCATTCATGAGCGGCCTTTTAACCTTTAAACCGGTTCACGCAGTAGTAGATAGGTAGGATAAAAGAGAAAAGAGCAAGGGCCAGTAACATAACTCATAAGCACTTCCAAAGTAACCAAAAAGCCGAAGTCATGTTTGTGTGTACCAAGGTCTATGTGTGTGTATATATATATATATATATATATATATATATATATATATATATATATATATATATATATATATATATATATATATATATATATATATATATATAGACCTTTTATGTGTACTATTTTTCAGTATCTGATAAAGTCCATTTTTTTTTCAAGACCCAGGGAGGTACTGGCTGAGCGGAGCAGTGCGGTCAGGGAACTGGATCTGGACATCAAACGGCAG
This sequence comes from Palaemon carinicauda, assembly GCF_036898095.1. Lineage (NCBI taxonomy): Eukaryota > Metazoa > Arthropoda > Malacostraca > Decapoda > Palaemonidae > Palaemon > Palaemon carinicauda. The sequence goes on from NC_090757.1 coordinate 20,873,194, forward strand.
TCCCGTATCGAGAGCCATGTGGGGAAACAGGATCGTCCCGACGCCTTCGGCAAACTCTTGCGTGTATCTCTGCTCCAACACGACTAAGTAAGATTTGATTATATAGGTCAGTAATTAGATGATGAGCATCCCTAAACTATGAAGTGCTACAATCCACCTCATAG
>NC_090757.1:20878357-20915857 GCF_036898095.1 Palaemon carinicauda
TTTCGGTGATCAATCCATTCTGAAGAAGTGTTTGTTTAATTTATTCTGTTTCGTTTCAAGTATTAGTCTCCTGTGTCTTCTTCAATCGATAAAATGGATTATTGATAAAGTCTTAAGACTTTCGGTGATCAATCCATTCTGAAGAAGTGTTTGATTAATTCATTCCGCTTCGTTTCGAGTATTAGTCTCCTGCGTTGTCTTCGGTTACTGATTCTTATCTTAAATATTTAGATAGAAACTTACGGTCTATTAATCTCTTTATTCCTGATCTGCATATTAATTCATGGCACCGTCATTCACTTAGTTCTTTATTCATGCAGTATTGCATCTTTCATAATTCTGACCATCGATGGCACTATAGTCAATTCTTTTTAGTGAAGCAGATTTGCACCGACTCGCAGGAGTGCCCTTTTAGGTCGGAAAAGTTTCCTGATCGCTGATTCGTTCAACAAAATAATTTTACCCAATCATCGATCAGGAATATTTTCAGAGTTAAAAGGGCACCTCTGCCAGTCGGTGCAAATGCGTCTCATTAAAAAAATTGAGTATAGGGTCTTCCCAACTGTGCCATGCTATACATACCTTATTATTATTATTTTAGAAGCTTTTAGCAATGCGTTATTTATAAACACTACTATCCTATTTTCAAACTGTGTTTTACTTACTTCAGAGATTTATTTACAAGATTACTGTACTTGGAAAGAGATAAACGAGACCTTTTCTCAGGTCTGATCTCGAATGAGAGAAAACACAGTAAGAGAAAATAACACGCAATATAATAATAAAAAATAGCTTTAACAAAGTAAATTTGGATGTGGGTCGAGTTGGTATCTAGTGGGCCGAGCTGGTAGTGGGCCGAGTTGGTATTTAGTGGGCCGAGCTGGTGGTGGGCAGAGTTGGTAGTCACAATGGGCCGACTTGGTGATGGAACGAGTTGGGACTACATCCGTACGTATTACTAGGCAAGGTTTGTATATGTACTAGATATGAAGTTAATTCTTCCAAGTGTTGCCTTCTCCATCATAAGACTCGACACTACACATTACTCCATAAGTTTTATTCCTACTGTGACTAGATCGATTAGATCTTTCTAATCTGGCAATGGAATTTGAGGAACTTCAGAAGTTTAAATTTGCAGATAATACTTTTGTTGAACAGGTTGAAATAATTCTCTCTTCAGACAGATCCTAAGATCAGTAACAACGTTAAAATAAATATCTTATAATTTTCTACTTATTACTTCTCTTATAGTTTAGTACACATTTCTTTCCTTCACTGGGCTATTATCCCTTGTTGGAGCCCTAGGGCTTGCAGCATATTGCTTTGCCTAATGGGCTTGTATCTTAGCTAATAATAATAATAATAATAATAATAATAATAATAATAATAATAATAATAATAATAATAACTATAGTAACAATAGTAACAACAACAACAACAACAACAATAATAATAATAATAATAATAATAATAATAATAATAATAATAATAATAATAATAATAATAATAACAATAACACGATTCAAGAGATTCTGTGAAGCCAAATCAACTGCATAAACCCCCCACCCCCACCCCTTTTTTTCAAACTTCTAACTGGAAATTTAAACCAGTATGTTGGCTTTGACATTCAAGCTAGATCGCGATTAATACATATAGCATGTCTGTAATGAGGCTTTAGGTTGGCTGGATATTGAATCTATGCAGGCTCTGTCACCCGTTTTGTATTTAAGAGTGATATGGTGTGTTCTGAGTTTATCCACTACAGAATGCCATTTGTTCTGTAAGGGTACCTGAATATCATTATTTTAAAATTTCAATAGCGGATTTCAATTAATCTAGCCAGACTGAAAAATTGTGCCTTTGTCAATGGTTTCCTTCCAAAGCAGTGACCTTCCAAAAGAAGTAACCTTTACACGGTTGAACTCTTCGTCGAACGCGGTTCGGCAGACAAGCGTTTGAAGTGATGTTCGAACGTGTGAACGAGGTATTTGGTTGTCGAACACGTTCTTCGAACAGTTCGAAGAAAGTCTGTTCTCGCCTGACGTTTGCAGGCGGGGCTTCATTATCCACAAACCTTATGCATTTGTGGTTGACTCCACCTCTTCGAAACGTTTGACAAGCAGGTTAGACAACTGGGTTCGACGAACCGTTCGACCATGTAAAGGTTACTTCTTTTGGAAGATCACTGATTTGGAAGGCAACCATTGACACAGGTTTTGCATACCGAGTGTACCAGCTTCAACAGATTATGTTATAATGAAATTCTCAATTATGTAAGATAAGTGGACTGACACCAAGAACACATGCTCCACTGAGTTCATTAAATCCGAACTCATTGTAACCCTCAATTTCGAACATAGTCGTGCTGACTTTCTCACAACCATTGAGAAGGATAACAGGCTTCTTTTGACAGCAATGAGGTACAAAATTGATTCATGGAAAAATTAGAAAACTGGCGATTGATCGATTTCCGTGGCCTAGGTAAAATTCACTGAAAATGTTTATTATTATTATTATTATTATTATTATTATTATTATTATTATTATTTGCTAAACTACAAGCCTAGTTGGAAAATCAGGATGCTATTGCCCAGGGGCTACAACAGGGAAAATAGCCCAAGGAGGAAAGGAAACAAGGAAAAGTAAGATTTCAAAGAAGAGTAACAACATTAGAATAAATATTTCCTATATAAACTAGAAAAACTTTAACAAAAGTAGAGGAAGAGAAACAACAAAGAATAGTGTGCCCGATTGTACCCTCAAGCAAGAGAACTCTAATCCAAGACGGTCGAAGACCATGGTAGAGAGGCTATGGCACTACCCTAGACTATAGAACAATGGTTTGATTTTGGAGTGTCCTTCTCCCAGAAGAGCTGCTGACCATAGAAAAAGTCTCTTCTACCCTTAACAAGAGGAAAGTGGCCACTGAACAATTACAGTGCAGTAACCCCTTGGGTAAAGAAAAATTGTTTGTATATATATATATATATATATATATATATATATATATATATATATATATATATATATATATATATATATATATATAAGTGTGTGTGTGGATATATATATGTATATATATGTATATATATACTGTATATATAAATATATATAGATACATATACATATATATACATATATATATATGTATGTATATGTATATATATATATATATATATATATATATATATATATATATATATATATATATATGTATACATTGTATATATATGTATATATATACTGTATTATTTCTTTGTCTATGCCACATTACGTTATATAGTTTTTAATATCTATTGACATGTCACTTCACGGTAACTCTCAACTTGAGAAGTGATCTTCCCGTCCTCAACAAATATTAAACATGTCCCCCTCATTGTCATGTTTGCTGCGCATAACCTTAGAATGTACTAAAAATAGGATGGATATATATATATATATATATATATATATATATATATATATATATATATATATATATATAAATATATATATATATATATATATATATATATATATATATATATATATATATATATATATATATATATATATATATATATATATATATATATATATATATATATATATATATATATATATATATATATCTCGGGTAGACTCTGTTCGACAACATTTTTGTGCAACTATGTTCTGTATTTTTCTGACCTCGAGGTGGCAATATCCTTGCTGCCATATGAAGCCCTCTTGAAGACTCGGAAAAACATTTGTATACCTTAATTTTTCTCACCAGTGAAACGGTATAAGCTAAATTTATCTAAATCATCGGGTTAAGCAATAGTTGCAGAACCATAGCGCTGTTTCAAAGCTCTATGGACTAAAAAACTAATGAATTGCGGAGAAATATCAAAATAATTTTACGACTTTACTCACTACCTGTGTATAAGCAATTATGAATTCAGATTTGGTATAAGGAGCTATCGTTTCATACATAGAATTCTCTTGGATATTATTATTATTATTATTATTATTATTATTATTATTATTATTATTATTAGCCAAGCTGCAACCCTAATTGGAAAAGCAAGATGCTATAAGCCCAATGGCTCCAATAGGGAAAAATAGCCCAGTGAGGAAAGGAAATAAGGAAATAAATAAATGATGAGAATAAATTAACAATATATCATTCTAAAAAACAGTAACAGCGTCAAAACAGATATGTCCTATATAAACCATTAACAACGTTAAAAACAGATATGTCACATATAAACTATAAAAAGACTCATGTCAGCCTGGTCAACATAAAAATATTTGCTCCAACTTAAAACTTTTGAAGATCTACTGATTCAACTACCCGATTAGGAAGATCATTCCACAACTTGGTAACAGCTTTCAGATATTTGGGAAAGTGCAGTATATATAATAAAAAAAACCACCAAGATTATATCGTGGTCAGCGGGAAAGTGTGTAGTTATGGTTGAATTAATGGGATTTTTTTCCCTTTACCAGATATGGGGTGAAGTTACACAGTAATCACTTCATCGTTATATAAACCGTCGTTTTACAAACCGTTATAGAAAATGAGTTTTACGACCACATAACATTTCTACTTGGAAGAGCATAAGCTTTAATTTTCTGTCTTATAATAAAATATGATTGTCGATATAAAATAAAGCAACATAAGCCTACATTTGTACTTGGTATCGTAAACTCATAAGTGTTTCTTCGTAGCGCCGATAGATGGCAACAAAGTACACTTTTAAAAGATTTTACCTGTTAGTAATTTAGGTTTTTTGTTAATAACTTATGAAGTACTTAACATATTAATTGTTCCAAAGAATAGAATAAAGATAATTATTTCCCTAGAAATTAATATTTTCATTTGGGATGAAGCTCTAAGGTTCACACACTACTTCACGTCAGGGTAGGGCAACTATATGAGATACGTGCGTAACCTCTCTCTCTTTTAAGCAATATTTAAAAAAAAAAAATACCACGTCTTCAGTTTCACATTAACTCGAAAACCAAACCGTTCAGCGAATGGCGTCAGGTGCAAGACAATCACACACGCAAAGTTAAATTGCCTAACATTTGGTGATTGGTTAAAGAGCCAATGAAGGAAACAGCATTAGAAAACTTCACGGTGGCGACGAACTTTCGGGACAATACCGCATAATTGTTTTGCATTTTGTGATTTCTCCGTGAGGAATAATAAAGATAACAACCCTAGATTCTTATGGATCCCCACAATGAGGAAGATAAGAAGAAATGGGTTTAACTGTGAAAGAGAGAAGATCCAATATATAAGCAAAGAAACTTTACTAAATTTTTTTTTTTCAATGAGGCGCCTTTGCACTGACTCGCAGCGGTGCCCTTTTAGCTCGGAAAAGTTTCCTGCTATCTGATTGGTTAAAATAATCTTGCCCAACCAATCAGCGATCAGGAAACTTTTCCCGAGCTGAAAGGGCACCCTGCTGCGAGTCGGTGCAAATCTGCCTCACTAAAAAAAATGACTTTAGAGTGTGCAGTCTATATTCTGAGTCGAGTACTTTCAAAAGAATGACGAAATATAAATTGCGAGCCTTCCAGTCCCATTATAAAGGAGACTGGAGGTGGATGGAGACCTAACATTGAAAGTTCTAGGTAAAATGTTAAGTTTCATTACCTATTTTATTTGTTTCCTTTCCTCACTGGGCTATTTACCTTGCAGGAAACCTTGGGCTCATAACATCCTGTTTTTCAAGCAATGATTTTAGCTTGGCTAGTAATGATAATAATAATACCCATGAAGAACAATATAAAACTTACATACGCGTAAAATGAACTCCGACAGCATTAAAACTTATAGATAATTTTAATTAGCATCGATCGATTATTCGTTTATTGAGGAAACCCCACTTGTCGTTCTTACCTTTTACAAGCAAATGTTTTTTATGCAATGTTGCAATAGATTGTTTTGTGTAATCAAGGGCTGGGTATTAATTATGAATGGAGTTTGTTTTCTAGGCCAAACCACATGTCATGTATATATAGTATGAAAAGTAATGGGCAAAGAACACTACCCAGAGGAACACCAGATATAGCATTCCTATACTCATTTATGGTGCCCGTCAACAACTCTTTGCGATCTATTACTTAAAATTTCAATAATGATGAAATGTTGCTGGGAAAAGACCGACCAATCCAAACTGTTTGAGTTTGAAAACAAGGGCCAAATGCAGCACTAAAATCAAGGTCAATCACACGAACTTCCAGACCACAATCAAGGGATTTCTGCACAGAATTGAAGATTGTAAGAAGGGCATCATATGCTCCAAAGCCTTTACGAAAGCCAAATTGAAAACTAGACAACATGTGATTACCTCCAGCAAAGCTATTTAGACGTTTAGCCAAAAGACGTTCAAAAACTGTAGATACTATGGGAGTTATGGTAATGTTTTCCCTCTTCCTATTTATTAAGGATCAAAATTTCTGCAACTCATCGGAGTTGGCACCACAGAGTTGCCTGAGAAATCTGCCGTCCCCCCCCCCTCTCTCTCTCTCTCTCTCTCTCTCTCTCTCTCAGTGACTGACAAAGGTTAATGTACAACTATAGTCAATTATTTTTAATGAGGCGCATTTGCACCGACTCGCAGGGGTGCCCTTTTAGCTCGGAAACGTTTCCTGCTCGCTGATTGGTAGGATAAGATAATTCTAACCGATCAGGTAGCAGGAAACATTTTCCGAGCTAATAGGGCACCGCTGCGAGTCGGTGCAAATGCGCCTCATTAAAAAAAAAATTGAGTATAGTTGAGAGACGTTGAGCTGACGATTTGATTGAAATCATCTTAAACATGTTTGTGAAACGCCGTCTATTGAAAGCTGATTGAAATTGGATGCATGAATCTGAGTTGTAAGACGAGCACTTGGGATCGGGAAAAGCCTTTTAGCGCCGAGGTATGTGCAATTGCAGATACCCCATAGTTGCCGTATTAAGTTGAAAGTTTAAAGATGGAAGAAAGGAGGGTAGAACAGAAGTAAAGTAGAAGGATAAAAAGTGGTTGCAGCCAGTGCCGAAGGGACTATGCTAAAGCCATAAAATAATGACAACTGCTCCTCTTCATGAAGGTGCCCCGATTCACCTTTACCCCATCCCACCCTACCGGCCCCACCCCCTCTGGGTAAGTATATTTGTAATGTAAGTTCGACAAAAAAATTGAATATTACCGTGAATACTTTACTTTTGAATTTACCGGTATTTTCTCGGTACAATTTCCTCGAACGCCTTAAAATCCGAAAGAACTTATTTGATCAAGGAAATCTACGGTTTCATCACGAAGGTTTGAATCCATATCCGAGATAATAAAAAAAAAATGAGACTAATACTGGTGAATTTTGTATTTGCAAGTACGAATTTACATGGATTTGCAAACATATTTCTACATCCCTATATGATTGTTTAATATTAAACAGTTTGGGTCCCTGATATCCTGTAGGACAGACTGTTACAATCTCTCTACTCCAGATCAAACCAGTGATTAATCCGGGTTTACCATTTCAAATGTAAGTATTCTAATGTCTTGTTCTACACACCAAACAATATTTCATTCATGAAATCTAGGATAGACAGCCAAGAAACTATCATTGCAAATATTACTTTCCCGGACAAAAACCCCCACAACCAACAAACGAGCATTTGAAAGTCTACGCTAATAGCACTCCCGAATTCATTCCAGCGCATTGTCGCAGCCACAATAAATAAATTCTTTTAATCTGTTCGGCTGGACGAAAGGAAATTGTTTGACCCAACAATGCCCTCTTAAAATTCTGTAAAAATTTGTAAGCCTTTGATTCAATAAATAAGATATAACTGTGTGAGCTGTTTAAAGATGAAATCTTGCCATGGCTTCATACACACACAAACCAATACACACAAAATATAATGTATACATAATATTATACATATATATATATATATATATATCTATATATATATATATATATATATATAGATATATATATATATATATATAGATATATATATATATATATATATACGTCTCTTTCTGAGTAGGGATAATTTCCGCGGTGAAATGGTTTGTGTATCACGATGATCAGCAAACTGTACTAGTCAGGGCCACTCATACCGAGCTGGTTTGCTGTGAGCGATAATAATAAAGTCTCCCTCATCACCAATGCGCAGTGGCCGACGAGTTGATGAAATGGCCAAATCCCAGACATGAATAAGGACATGTCTGAGGACTTTGTCCATCAGTGGACTAGAAACGGCTGCATTTATTGTTGTTGTATATATATATATATATATATATATATACATATATACATATACATATGTATATATATAAAAGATGTTATACATAAATATATATAATATATATACATATATATAGTATATTATATATTATATGTATATATATAAAATGTGATATATATATATATATATATATATATATATATATATTCATATATATATACACACACACACATATATATATATATATATATATATAAATGTGTGTAAAGGTATTTCTCAGTGGTACTATTCAGCTTATTTTCGTAAGGTCTGTGGTTCCATCCCGCCCTCTCCCTTCCATTCAGTCGACCCAAATAAAAACAGCTTCTAACACCAAGAGATTAGAGACTGTATATATACAAGTTTTTTCCTGTTATTATTATTATTACTTGCTAAGCTACAACCCTAGTTGGAAAAACAGGATGCTATAAGCCCAGGGGCTCCAACAGGGAAAATAGCTCTTTGAGGAAAGGAAACAAGAAAAAAATAAAATATTTAAGAACAGTAACATTAAAATAAATATTTCCTAAATAAACTATAAAAACTTTAACAAAACAAGAGGGAGAGACATAATATAGAATAGTGTGCGTAAGTGTACCCTCGAGCAAGAGAACTCTACCCCAAAAGACAGTGGAAGACCATGGTACAGAGGCTATGGCACTACCCAAGACTAGAGAACAATGGTTTGATTTTGGAGTGTCATTCTCCTAGAAAAGCTGCTTACCATAACTAAAGAGTCTCTTCTACCCTTATCAAAAGGAAAGAGGCCACTGAACAATGACAGTGGAATAGTTAACCCCTTGGGTGAAGAATAATTGTTTGATAATCACAGTGTTGTCAGTTGTATGAGGACAGAGGAGAATAGGCCAGACTATTCGTTGTATGTGTAGGCAAAGGGAAAATGAACTGTAACCAGAAAGAAGGATCCAATGTACTGTAATACTATCTTCCCCGTCAAAGGATCCCATAACTCTCTAGCAGTAGTATTTCAACGGGTGGTTGGTGCCCTGGCCAACCTACTACTTACGAAGTTTCTGTTAAGACAGAAACTTCCCCCCTGGTAGACACCACTGTGAAATCGGCTCTAGATGAAAAAGTCAATTTAGTTAAAGATGTAACAGTCCTAAAAAGGTTAAATAAAAGCGATAATAGAATGGTGAGAAGCAAAATTTGTTTAGATCTAAGAAATGGGAGAGAAAAATTCATTTTAGGAAAAAATAAACACTCCTGTAATAAGAGAAAAGTCTGGCGAGTTTAGTTTAGCAATACAAAATAGGCACTCCTAGCTGCATGATTAAATTGAACCAATTGAATAAAAAAAAAAACGTAATTTAACTAAATTACACTGTTAAAAATTTGCATTAAAATAACGGTAAATGTCTGGCAACATTTATTCCAGGATTTTTACCGTTCCAAAAACGGATATATTGACGTAAAGGAGTGATATTACGGTCACCAACCCATAATATATAATAACAAAGTAAGGTAAAATTACGGTCATCTGTTTTTTACTGAGATATGGTTGAGAACAGTATATCTTTAAGGAGAATTTCCGATTAAAATTACGGTTCTTTCTAACAGTGTAGTATTGGAATCAGCACAAGAGATCGGTTTAAAAGGTCCTAAACAATTTCAGGGGAAAGTTTCATAAAAGATAAAAAACTTGATAGAGAAAAGATTATAAATGAGGGTAAAATCCAAGAGAGATGAAATACAATTAGCAAAACCATCCAAAGCTATAAACAAACTAAAAACCCTAGATATTCGTAAACAAAATAAGCACCAAAATTAATGAAACATTAAAGAAAGAGAGAAGTATCACCATCATCATCATCATCCATCTCCTCTTACGCCTATTGACGCAAAGGCCTCGGTTAGATTTCGCCAGTCTCTCTGTCTTGAGCTTTTGAATTAATACTTCCCCATTCATGATCTCTTACTTCATGAAATTTCATGGCCAAGCCTTTGAAGGCTTTTAAAATTTCTGCCTTCGTGGCCATCTGACCCACACCCAAAACCACATAAAGGCTTTGGCTTTCCCATTTCTTCTTTAGCACCTTAGCATCTTCTATGAATTTCAAACATTCCTCAGATTCCTTTACCGTTCTCGCTGCTTCGAAGTCATTCATGGCAGCGTCGAAAAGGCCAAATTGAGATGGTACTTCCCTCGTAGCATGTAGGCTCTGCATCCTTGAAGACCTTTCTCAATGGCTTGACAGCAGTCCAATGTGATATCCGTTCCGGAGGCTGCGATAGCTTCAGCTCGAAGGAGGTGCAGAAGAGCATTTTTAGTTCTTAGAATTTCCTGTATATTTTCTTGTTCCTTTATCTTAAGATCTTTTTGGACGCAGTCATTTTCCAGTTTTTCTCTTTTCTCATTATGGATTTTCTCAATTTCCATGATTATTTGCTTTTTCACTTTCGTATTAAGAATTTCTTGTTTCTTCTCCTGTTCCTTCATCTGAAGGTCTTTTTTGGCAAAGTCCTTTTCCAGTTTTTCTATTTTCACATTAAGGATTTTCTTAAATATTTCCATTTCCTCCATTTCCGTTTCAAGAATTTCCTGTTTCTTCTCCTGTTCCTTCATATAAAGGTCTTTTTAGGAGAAGTCCTTTTCCAGTTTTTCTATTTTCACATTAAGGATTTTCTTAAATATTTCCATTTCCTCCATTTCCGTTTCAAGAATTTCCTGTTTCTTCTCCTGTTCCTTCATCTAAAGGTCTTTTTAGGAGAAGTCCTTTTCCAGTTTTTCTATTTTCACATTAAGGATTTTCTTAAATATTTCCATTTCCTCCATTTCAGTTTCAAGAATTTCCTGTTTCTTCTCCTGTTCCTTCATCTAAAGGTCTTTTTAGGTGAAGTCCTTTTCCAGTTTTTCTATTTCCTCATTAAGGATTTTCTTAAATATTTCCATTTCCTCCATTTCCGTTTCAAGAATTTCCTGTTTCTTCTCCTGTTCCTTCATCTAAAGGTCTTTTTAGGAGAAGTCCTTTTCCAGTTTTTCTATTTTCTCATTAAGGATTTTCTTAAATATTTCCATTTCCTCCATTTCCGTTTCAAGAATTTCCTGTTTCTTCTCCTGTTCCTTCATCTAAAGGTCTTTTTAAGCGAAGTCCTTTTCCAGTTTTTCTATTTTCTCATTAAGGATTTTCTTAAATATTTCCATTTCCTCCATTTCCGTTTCAAGAATTTCCTGTTTCTTCTCCTGTTCCTTCATCTAAAGGTCTTTTTAGGCGAAGTCCTTTTCCAGTTTTTCTATTTTCTCACTAAGGATTTTCTTAAATATTTCCATTTCCTCCATTTCCGTTTCAAGAATTTCCTGTTTCTTCTCCTGTTCCTTCATCTAAAGGTCTTTTTAAGCGAAGTCCTTTTCCAGTTTTTCTATTTTCTCACTAAGGATTTTCTTAAATATTTCCATTTCCTCCATTTCCGTTTCAAGAATTTCCTGTTTCTTCTCCTGTTCCTTAATCTGAAGATCTTTTTGGAAGCAGTCGTTTGGCAGTCTTTCTATTTCCTCATGATGAATTTTCTTAATTTCTTCAATTTCCGTATTTAGAACTTCCTGTTTCTTCTCCTGTTCCTTCAGCTTTTGATACTTAGCCTCTTTCTGAGCTTTGAGTTTTTCTTGCGGCTCTTTCTCTGTACGCATTTCTTCTATTACTCTTCTCAGTTCATTTAGTTGTCCTTCTTTAGCCCTCCTCATAGCAAATATTATTTCACCGAATATGGCGCCAGCAGCAGCAAAACCGATATAAGCTGTCTTGTTACCATGGGAAAGGATTTCCTCCCTCGCTCCGATGTCGAATTCGGGAAGTTTACCAACGAACCATCTTGATTTCAAGTGGTCGTTGAATCTCAAAGCTTCTGCCTCAATTTGCCGCAATCCAGGTTCACACCCACTTAGTTCCTCGCGGCTTCCTAATAGGCCCCAATCCAAGGACAGTGCCGCAGCCACCCACCGAGGAAGCCATCCTGAGAGGCAACTGCACGAGTCTCCAAAACGCGGTGCCTCTGGGAGAAGCCATGAAAACCATTTGAAGACCAAGGACTCCTGGAAGGTTCACAACTGTCCCTGAAGATTTAAAAACCATTTGAAGACCAAGGACTCCTGGAGGGTTCGCAACTGTCCCTGAAGATTTAACGTCATATCATCGCATGCAGCGTTCCGTTCTTGAATACCTAAAGCTTCATATTGAGGCAAGTTGTATTTTCCTCTAACAAATTGTCCGATAATATTCACACACACACACACACACACACACACACACACACACACACACACACACACCGAATGCTTGTTTAAAAATAGTAGCCATAACTATACATACCTATCCGGAGGTTCGTATCAGCATTGGTTTGAAAAAAAATAAAAGAGTGTCTTAAAAGGATTCTGAAGACTTCCTGGAGACATTTTTGGGCTCAAGCCATGGCGTCCTGATGGAAGGTTCCTGTTTGGTAGCTTCCTTGGGTATAAGACTACTAAGATATTCCCAGAGAATTTAACCACAGGTTATCACAGAATTCTAACTTCTGGAGCGAGTATCTCAAAGGTTTCCCTTTAAGACATCGTAATACAACAGGGGACACGCATGTCTGGTCGTGCCACATAGCTATCTCCACCCCGAACAGAGTTAACGCTTCGGTGTGTAAGGGCTGAGAATAGCTGGGAGCCGTTCCACAGCTAATCTCACTCGTGGCTACTACTGATACTCGAGACGTAAACAAACGGACGCCATTGCTCTAATGACGTCACGAGCGTCTTTATCCTTTGTTTAGTAGCTGCCCTACTGAGACGGATTTTCCCTTGTGTGAACTTTATCGTTTTGCATCTTCGCTATGTCGTTACCTTCAGCCTCGCCTTCTTCTGGAAAGTTGAGTACAAGGTTCCAGTATTGTTTAATTAAGCTCTGGCCGTAAAGTAAATATTATTTTGCGAAATAATTGATGTTTTGTGGCAGAGCTGTGCCTCTACCGGACCCGCCATTTTATGGCGTCGTTGTTGTTTTGCATGTCTTATTTAGTTAGCCACAACAACGCTTCCGGCCTTATATACTAATTGAATACATTAGTTTATTTAGTCTTCATAGCTAGGAACTTTTATTTCGTGTTTAGACGCTTTTTATCGGTCATCGATTGACCTCATACCAGTCGGCTACTATAGCCCCCAGGCCAGGAGCCTATATACAAGTGTTCATGCATGAATTATCAGTGATCCTAGACTAAGTTATGAAGATAGTGGCATTATTATTATACAATACTTTTGACTAGTGATGCAAATGTTTTCGCCTTCAGGGACCATATAGGGGATAGGCTAGTCAGTGATTCTTACTAGCCTAACCTAACCTTAGGACCCCTATATGCTTCCTTCATCCCCTGCCTTGGCATTCCCTCTAATTAGCCTTGATCCCTTTTCTGAGTAAAGGGATTCATTGTCTAATAGAGTATTATATCGCCTCTCAGTCCTCCCTAAAGGAATGAACCCCCTTTAGGATTGCGTCTGAGAGTGAGGTTAGGCTAGCCTACCTCTATGGCTAGGATAGTCTGCGACTTTCCTGCGATAGCGATACGTCTTCTTCCCTGCCTAGTTCAGGACTTTCAGCCCTGCTCTAGGTCAGGTTAGGAAGGTTTCTCTGTTCCTTGCTGAAACTGTACTCTTGCACCGTTTTAGCCGATCAGCCTAATCTTAGGTTAGGGAGTGTCCTCCCTTCCCTTTGTGGCCGCTCTGGTACAGAAACCCTTCCTGGGAAGACCCCTCTCTTCTCCCTCCCCACCTATCTCTTGTATAGCCTAGCCTATGCTTAGGTTAGTTTATACTTATCTGTCCCCTGTCCTACAACTCCTCCTTAGGGTGGATGAGTAGGGCTACCCGAGCTTCCTTGTGCAGTCCGCTCTGGTACATATACCTTCATAGTGTCCTATAAGGTTAGTTCCTAGTGTAGCTCTGCATAAGGGAGTCTCCCCCCCCCCCCCATCTTGGGTGTTCCCTAGTCCTCCCTTGGGCTACCTGCTCCCGGTCCCTAGTGACCCCTGCATATGGATGATAGAGCCTGTCTCTATCATGGGTACTCCCCCTCAGGGAGGGGGAGGGATGCCTGGAACCCTGAAGGTACTTCCTGCATCCTTCCCCCCTCCCCCTGTCTCTCTATCTATCTGGGTGCCGGTCTCTTGCCGCCTCTTATGCCGGCAATACCTGCCTCTTGGTGACTTCCCTACCCTTGCCGCCAGCCCCCCGTGTTCCGAGGGACTGCCGGCTGCCGCCGGCTACTACCGGCGGCTCTCCTACTCCTATCTAATCGTCCGCTTGCCGGTCGATCTCCGGAGTGCCGGCATATACTGCCGGCAACCCGATACTACCTGTACCATCCTTACCCCAGTCACCAATCCGGCATCCTCCGGCTGCCGGAGCCGCCGCTCCCTGCCGGCGTGCCGCCGTTGTGCCGGCGGCCGCCATCCTGGTATCTAACTGACTTTTGAAAATTGTCTGTTCTAATGCCAGAATCTATGCTGGAGCGGGCTCCGGCGTGCCGGCGGCTTGCCGGATACCCCGGAGGCGTCAAGAATACTTGCACCCCCTCTCTGTAGCTATCATAAGACTAAGATAGCCCTACCTGGCAAATAGATAAGCTGCTTTGCTTCTAAGATCAGTACCTAGTACTGCTCTATTAGTGATCATGCTGTCTCTTTGCATTCTTCTATTTCCAGCATGCTATGTGCATCTTAGCACGGCTGGTTGCCAGAAGCAGTTACCCTTAATGAGACCTTCTGGCTCTTATCTGGGAACCGAATGAATTCGATCCCAACCTTGTCCTTGGCTTTCCATGGAGTTCCAATATAATGGGAATCCTAGGAAACTGTATCCAATGATCTCGGTCATTTGGATTATCCCAGGACCAAGCCTTTGGTAACCAGCCGGGCGAGATGCATGGAGCGTGTTCTCCTTTACTGTTTCACTCTCTATGCATCACACCTTATAAGTTAAAATTAATGATTAATATTAACTTAATTTAAGAGCCATTCCTATGACTCCCCCATACTCATTTTCTCTTTCTTCCACAGGAGGAGCAGATGAAATGCGATTTCGCATACTGTGCCGTGAAACGTTCCCAGTTTTACGGACATACGGCGTGCAGGACTCACGCCCCTTGCTCAGACAAGAGAGGGGATTGGAAGTTCTGGAATCCACTGGATTGTACGGTCTGCCAGGCCTACCTAGTTGAGGCCTTCCATAACCCTCCCTCAGCGGAGGTTAGAGACGTGGCTCGTGAGAAACTGCGCAAGTGGGTGCGTGGTTTTCAGAGGAATGCCACTGGACCGTACCTGGCCACCGAAGAACTGAGGTCCCTGCTGTTCCCTAAGGCCTCCCCTGATTCAGTGGTTCCAAAGGAAGCAATCCCAACTGTCCAAATTACGGTGGAACCTGATGTGGTCATGGCTCAGTCCATGCACGAGTGTCGCCTAGATTCCGAAGAGGATGAACAGATCTCTGACGTCTCGGAAGACACGGAGAAGACGCTTATGGCTCAAGGAGCCGAAGAGGACGAAGACAAGGTGGAATACACCGAGTCGGAGATTGGAGCTACTCCCTCGTCCATCCCTCCGCCTACTCCTACACCGACGGATGTGTCCATTCCGTCTACCTCCTCGACCCCGGATCCTTCTTCCTCTACACAAGAACTGATCCGACTGATTAGAGCTGTCATGGACGACAGACTGAAGGAGAACCAGGAGTCCATCAGGTCTATGATTGGATCCAGAGAACCGAAGAAGATCTCGGTTAAGGATCTCCCAGCTTGCTCTCATGCCAACCCATGGAGGTATGCAGAGCATATGGTTATTGCGACCGGCAGGATCTTTGTTAGTGACAAAATCGGCACGGTCCCGTTGGAAGATGTGGAATTCTTCCCAAGCTTCGAGGCCTACCCGGACTGTTACGTCCGGCTTCGTTCTGAACCTGCCTCGAAGGAGGAGACCGAACCTAAGGAAGAGATAGTGTTCGATCTCGCTAAGGCCCAGGCTATGCTAGCCTCCGCATTTAAGAGCAGGGGCTTTACCTGCTCTAAGCTTCCTGCCTTGAGCAAGAAGCATCCTACTTATGTCGCTCCCGACACTGCGGTTCTTCCATTTTTGGAAAAGGCCTTGGCTGCATGCCTTAAGGCGGCGGAAGAAGGGAAACCCTGCCCTGCACTGGAGGAGTGCAGACCCTTCTCCATCGTAACGCCCCCTGACACTAGACAATGGAAAGATGTCCAACATACTTTCGTTGTGGGTAGGCTTGATCCTGACGTTGCCGGACGTCAGTTTAATGAAGACCTCCCTAAGCTCAATGATCACCTCCTTCGCCGGGAACAAGACACGAAGGAGAGGCTTGCAGCGTCTCTTTCTCATCAAGTCCAACTTGAAGTTATGGCCTGTGACACAGCAGTACCAGATCACTACATGGTACTGGCCAAATCCCACTTACTGACGGTAATGAAGGACTTGTACCATTTCATAAAGGCTCGTAGAGCCTGTCGTGAATTCGTGTTTGTCGGTGCCACCGTGAAACACGAACCCCGGAGGCTGATTTCCTCCAACATCTGGGGAAAGCACCTGTTTCCTTCGGACCTTGTCAAGGAAATAACGGACAGAGCCGCCACGGAGAATAGGAACCTTCTCCACAAGTGGGGCATGTCCAGGAAAAGGAAAACCTCTCAGGACGATGGACCTCAGCCTAAGAGGAAACCTCAGAAACCGAAACCCCAGCAACGTCAACAAAGACGTCAGTTTCCGGGACCCGCTACCTCCCAAGTGGTTGCCCAACCACAACAGACCTTTCAATTGGTCCCCCAACCGGTGTTGTCACAGTCACCGGTCTTCACCCCTGCCTTTGAACAGCCAACCACTACCTTTCATGCCAGAGGTAGAGGCTCGTCCAGGGGTGCAAGCAGAGACGCCTCTCGTCGTCCCTCCAGAGGTAGAGGAGGAAAGGGAGCTAGCGGCCGAGGCAACAAGTCCTCGGGACACCAGAAGCAATGAAGTGCTTCCGGTGGGAGGAAGACTCCGCCAATTCCAGGATCGTTGGACCTTCGATCCTTGGGCACACAGCATCATCAAGAACGGTCTAGGCTGGAGTTGGGTGCATCCACCCCCAATCTTCCAGCGGTTCTTCCAACAATCGACCCCCATTCTGGAAGAATATGTTCTAGACCTCTTGAACAAGAAGGTGATAAGGAAGGTAAAGTCCACCAGGTTCCAAGGGAGACTGTTTTGCGTTCCCAAGAAGGACTCAGACAAGCTCAGAGTCATTCTGGACTTATCCCCCCTCAACAAGTTCATAGAGAACAACAAATTCAAGATGCTGACGCTTCATCAAATAAGGACCCTTCTGCCTCAAGGTTCCTACACGGTCTCGATAGACCTGGCGGATGCCTATTGGCACATTCCAATGAACCATCACGCTTCCTCCTACCTAGGATTTCGACTCCAAAGGAAAAGCTACGCCTTCCGGGCCATGCCATTCGGCCTCAATGTGGCCCCTCGGATCTTCACAAAGCTGGCGGATGCCATAGTACAACAGCTCCGCCTAAGAAACGTCCAGGTGATGGCCTACCTCGACGACTGGCTAGTCTGGGCTCCATCGCCCGAAGAGTGTACAAAGTCTTGCGACGAAGTTACCCAGTACCTAGAACACCTGGGATTCAAGATCAACGAGAAGAAATCTCGCCTCTCTCCAGCTCAGAAGTTTCAGTGGCTGGGAATCCACTGGAATCTTCAGTCACACCGCCTTTCCATCCCCCAGAAGAAAAGGAAGGAAATAGCAGGGTCTGTCAAGCGACTACTGAAATCCAAACGCATTTCAAGACGACAGCAGGAACGAGTTCTAGGCTCTCTACAATTCGCCTCAGTGACAAACCCAGTGCTTCGTGCACAGCTAAAGGATGCCGCGGGAGTCTGGAGACGATCGGCATCCATCGCTCGAAGAGACCTCAAGAGACGGCTTCCAGACAGACTTCGACGCCTCCTAAAGCCGTGGTCGGAAGCAATGGCCCTGAAAAGGTCCATTCCTCTCCAACACCCTCCTCCATCACTCAACATCCACACGGATGCCTCACTGGAGGGCTGGGGAGGTCACTCCCACCTGAAACAAGCTCAAGGGACCTGGTCTCCACTATTCAAGACGTTCCACATAAACATCTTGGAGGCCATGGCGGTCCTTCTTACTCTGAAGAAGCTATCCCCGCCGCCCTCGATCCACATCCGTCTAACCCTAGACAACTCGGTGGTAGTTCGTTGTCTCAATCGCCAGGGCTCAAGATCGCCCCAGATAAATCAGGTGCTTCTCCCAATCTTCCGTCTGGCGGAGAAGAAGAAGTGGCACCTGTCTGCAGTTCACCTACAAGGATTCCGCAACGTGACAGCGGATGCTCTATCTCGGACAAACCCGATAGAGTCGGAATGGTCTCTAGACGCAAGATCATTCTCCTTCATCTCTCATCAAGTCCCAGAACTTCAGATAGATCTCTTTGCAACGAGCGACAACAATCAACTTCCTCTGTACGTAGCCCCGTACGAGGACCCCAAAGCAGAAGCGGTGGACGCCATGTCACTGGACTGGAACAGATGGTCGAAGATATACCTGTTCCCTCCCACCAACCTTCTGTTGAAAGTCCTCTCCAAACTGAGAACCTTCAAAGGGACAGCGGCCCTAGTGGCTCCCAAGTGGCCCCGGAGCAACTGGTACCCCCTGGTCCTGGAGCTGCAGCCCAAGCTGATCCCTCTCCCGGGCCCAGTTCTCTCTCAACAAGTACAGAAGTCGACTGTCTTCGCTTCATCATCGAAAATCAAGGACCTTCATCTCATGATTTTCTCTCCCTTGCCGCAAAGAAGAGGTTTGGGATCTCGAAGAAAAGTCTAGACTTCCTAGAGGAATACAAGACCGAATCCACGAGACGGCAATATGAATCATCCTGGAGGAAATGGGTCTCCTTTGTTAAAGCAAAAAATCCTAAAGAAATCACCATTGATTTCTGTATGTCCTTCTTCATTCACCTTCATGGACAAGGATTAGCAGCCAATACGATTTCAACCTGCAAATCGGCTTTGACTAGACCAATTCTATATGCTTTCCAAATTGATCTGTCCAACGACATCTTTAACAAACTGCCGAAAGCATGTGCTCGCCTCCGCCCAGCACCCCCTCCGAAACCGATCTCCTGGTCACTAGACAAGGTGCTCCATTTCGCCTCCAACTTGGACAACGATTCATGCCCCCTCAAGGATCTGACTCAGAAAGTTATATTTTTATTTGCTCTCGCCTCGGGAGCTCGAGTCAGCGAAATAGTGGCATTATCAAGAGAAGAGGGACACATCCTGTTTGCTGATTCAGGAGAAGTGACCCTCTCCCCTGATCCGACGTTTCTCGCCAAAAATGAATTACCCACCAAAAGATGGGGCCCTTGGAGAATATGCCCCCTGAAGGAGGATGTCTCTCTATGTCCAGTAGAGAGCCTCAAGGTCTATCTTCGTAGAACTTCAAACTTTGGTGGAGGCCAACTCTTCAAAGGAGAAACATCGGGCAGCGACCTGTCACTGAAACAATTAAGAGCGAAAATCACCTACTTCATTCGCAGAGCGGATCCGAACAGTACACCCGCTGGTCATGATCCTAGAAAAGTGGCATCTTCTCTGAACTTCTTTCAGAGCATGGACTTTGAAAGCCTTAAAAACTTTACGGGCTGGAAGTCCTCGCGAGTTTTCTTTAAACATTATGCGAAACAAGTGCACGAAATCAAACATTTTGTGGTAGCCGCAGGTAGTGTTATGAAACCTGCACCTAACTCTGCGTAGAACAGTGAGTTATTTGGGACTCTAACTCTTCGGGTGCCTATGTTGACCCTCGAGTGATTCATAGTGATGTCTAAAAACACTTAGTGCTTTTATAACTGTTCTTATCCCAGGTGAAATGTCATAGTGTTACACAAGTGCCGCATGCCTTGAGCATGATGTGTTATTTAAAGACTTGCGTTCCTCGAGAACGAGTACCTACTAATCCTGAAATTCCCTTTCAGATTCAAGAGCAAGCCTTTATTTCTATGTACATTATTATTACTGTAAATGAACTTTACTTTTGCTGTAAATTATTTAATTTCTGCATTGTGAAATAAAATTTCTATTTTATTACTTATGCGTCTCCTTCAGCTCCTACTTACTATGAAATACATACTGTCATAGTTTTATTTATTCCTCCTTTCTTATGGTCATGAAGAATTTAAGATATCTATCCTTAAATTATATTCACCTTGCCTCAGTAAGGTTCCTACTCGAATACTTACTTCTGATAATCAGGAGATGAATCCTACACACAGTGCCCAACCACCACTGACCCACTCAGAATGTTCCTATACAAATATCAAACATTCTGCTTCATCTCTAAGCTCTTAAAAAGCTCTTCTGTCAAGATGAATAGTCCTTCAATACCACTTTGACGTCGGCATAGCCCATGGGAACTTCCTACCAATGGGGGGCAGGATACTTCGTTCCTATGGTTCTTATCTAAGATTACTTTGCTATTTGTCAATGCCTAGGCACTTAACTCTGGGGGGAAAATCTACCACGATACATTGATTCTCTGGTACTCTTCCATCAGGACGCCATGGCTTGAGCCCAAAAAACGGATTTTGAGCGAAGCGAAAAATCTATTTTTGGGTGAGATAGCCATGGCGTCCTGATGGACCCTCCCTACTACTTCGTCAGTTTGTTCCCACCCTACACAATTGTATCATGGTGATGGGCAGCAACTGGCGCCAGGATAAAGACGCTCGTGACGTCATTAGAGCAATGGCGTCCGTTTGTTTACGTCTCGAGTATCAGTAGTAGCCACGAGTGAGATTAGCTGTGGAACGGCTCCCAGCTATTCTCAGCCCTTACACACCGAAGCGTTAACTCTGTTCGGGGTGGAGATAGCTATGTGGCACGACCAGACATGCGTGTCCCCTGTTGTATTACGATGTCTTAAAGGGAAACCTTTGAGATACTCGCTCCAGAAGTTAGAATTCTGTGATAACCTGTGGTTAAATTCTCTGGGAATATCTTAGTAGTCTTATACCCAAGGAAGCTACCAAACAGGAACCTTCCATCAGGACGCCATGGCTATCTCACCCAAAAATAGATTTTTCGCTTCGCTCAAAATCCGTTTTTTGGAATCACCGACTCCAACAACAGATCTCCGGGAAATTTTCCCCTCCTCTCCAGACGGAAGACGGTATTAACTTAAGAAATAATAATAATAATAATAATAATAATAATAATAATAATAATAATAATAATAATAATAATAATAATAATAATAATAATAATATACATACATATATTTCAGATCCTTTCACATGTGTTTTTCTGCACGCGAACACTGCACAACGGGACGGCATAATTATTTCAGTTACGCATAAATATTATAAAAGAAAACGGAGACACGTTCCGACTCCAGCTACACCTCATTACTGGTTAGCTGTTGAGTAGACCTTGTATTCTCTCAATCTTGTATAGTACTACAGTTAACTCGAATGGACAAATTGGAAGTAGCGATTAGTTATACGGTTAAGAAAGTACGCATATCATCAATACCTTAATAGTAATTTCTCATCCGTTGCGTGCATGCGTGCATGTGTTATACTAACAGAATGCAATAGCGTTTTCCACTTGCATCCAAGAAAATTAAAATAACGTAGTGTTCTTGGCAAAGGTATTATCAAGCTCCTTTAAATATACCCAGGACCTTGGGCATTCTTTATTGACTAATTTCATCATCACAAAATATGGATATATATATATTTTTTTAGCCCGTGTCGTACAAACGATTCATAATGAGAGTATTTGCTTTAAAGCTAGTAGAGCACGCCCTTTTGGTAGGTTAACGTTATCTTCATACAAATCATATTGTAAAACTTAGAATTTTATATACATATACAGTATATATATATACACACACACACACACACACACATATATATATATATATATATATATATATATATATATATATATATATATATATATATATATATATACAGTATATACATTTAAATATATATATACAGTATATATATATATATATATATATATATATATATATATATATATATATATACTGTATATATATATATATATATATATATATATATATATATATATATATATATATATATATATATATATATATATACAGTATATATATATATATATATATATATATATATATATATATATATATATATATATATATATATATATATATATATATATATATATATACAGTATATATATATATATATATATATATATATATATATATATATATATATATATATATATATATATATATATATATATATATATATATATATAAGCATTTGCAGAAATAACAAATATCACAACGGCAAATATCTAAAACATTCCAAAACAGTAATAGGATATCGAACGAAATGTAAAAACCCTATATACAGCTTTATCACAATCCTATTGTCCGAATGAGTGGTCTGGTAATTTTTAAGGTCATTTTGTAGTCAACCGCCTAACCGTTTATACGTGTCTGCACATCTGTCTCGTTCAACTGACAGTCTCAAAGGATTAAAATTAGGAGTATCAAGGTTTTAGCTTCCAAGACTATAGTTATTTGTTCTGTCTATTGAAAAATCATGTGTTCTGCATCCTGGAGTCTTATCAGGCTACGGTAACCCATCTGTGGCCTACCGTAAAGTGGACACTTTACTTCTATGCATATAAAGGTAAAGTATGTTACGCAATTTATTCTGTAATCTTTGGTGTTGTTAATGGTGCATTCATAAGCCTTTATTTTAAATTGGATTATTTTTTTTTATCTAGATTAATTTCTGGCTACATGGAAATGGAGATTCCCAATTTTCGATTTAAGCCAAAGTAGGACTAGGTCTAGATGTAAGCCCCTTCGATATTGAACATTTTTAGTTTTTCAATGTTGGTTATTTTTCAAGTTATATAAAAAATGCCATACAAAGGCTGAGAGTTTAAACAAGCAATTTTTGCAAGGCAATGATCGCGAATTGAAGCTATTTAAAGAAAAAAAAAATACGTCGTCATTTAGGATACCGGTATCTCATATATTGAACTCGGCAATACACTTAATATTATCAATTTTGCGAGTAGTTTTATCAGTTAAATATAGTTTATAAGTACAATGCCTATTTTCGGTACTTTCCTGTTATTGCTCCACCACTAATTTCCCATATAACCGTAACACTATTATTTTTAGGTTAGGTTAGGTTTGAATTTTATCCACCTACAGATTAAATAAATAACCTAACCTAAAATAGTACCCTTTTTTTTTGCTGGTTAGCCCTGAACAAAATTTAAGTATGTGTTACAGGGCGGCGTAATAAGACTGAAAGGCAGTAAAGCTAACTTTAAAATTCATAATGATTCGCTGTGTAGGATTTAAAAACTTTACGACTGCAATTATAGGCCTACTGACAGTGTTGATTCAGTTCTCGTTACCAAAGAATGGGACGCCCTTCTTACCGTTAACCTTATTACACTTGAACAAAGCCAGCCGAGAGAGAGAGAGAGAGAGAGAGAGAGAGAGAGAGAGAGAGAGAGAGAGAGAGAGAGAGAGAGAGAGGTGCTAAGTTTTCGCTTGAAGAAGAGAAAAGTTGTCCTGGCCTTATATAAATATAATATAATAATTACGAGCAACACAAGTGCTGTTGGTATATTATTAGTGCTAGTGATTTATGCACATATTGTTTGCCTTATTTGGATACTTATAAAACAATACCAATTTTAGACATTAAACGGAGATAAGGCAAGTGTAAGGTGGTTACCATTTCAAGAACAGGGTGCGAAAAATAAGCGATATATCCTTCCAAAGATAACGTTCGAGTTTATTAACTTGCTTGCGAAGGCGGTAGTATTAGATGCAGTACACTTGGGTTATTAACTGTACGCTCACGGGAGAACAATACTCTAAAGTAGAAAGAATTAGTTAAATAGTTTCCCAAGGATAGACAATTTTTAATTTTCAACACGTTGGAAAAGCGGGATGCTATAAGCCCAGGGGGCTCGTACAGGGAAAATAGCCCAGTGAGGAAAGTAAACAAGCATTTTCATCCATTTTAATCCCTCAAGCAGAATTTTAATATAACACGCAAAAAAAAATGTAATGAAAGGAGTAGTCGCCCATTTTTAATCAAATGATTTAATTCCAGTTTAGAGGTAAACACAATATTACACGCTCAAAGACAAATTTAGCTCACAGTGTTATCAATAATAATCTGAAGACAATAAATCTGTGTAAATCTTGTGAATACGTAACGTCAAACTGAGCTTTCACTGCAATCATAACAATACACAAGTGATGACATTCGGTTAAGTATTGAAGACCTACTCAAGTTGAGAAATGCTCTTGGAGACAGAATTGTTTAAAACTTTAAAAGAACGCCGAGGGAGGATTGGCGTTATACATATACTGTACCAGTTTAAGTTAGTATGAGGAATCTTATGCATCCTTAAGAATCCTCCGAAAAATTTTATCATAGTGACACCAGTGAAACTTTAATTTTGTCCTCCCCCCCCTTACCCCTAATATTACTTGTAAACACGCGCGCGCGCGCACGAGTTCGTATAAATCACGAAAGCTGACACGTGGCGAGTATAAAAAGTGCATTATAACCACGAAAGGAAAAGTGAAGACTTGACTGCACTTGGTACTTTAGTCCTATTAGTGACATAGACTAAATGACAATGCATATAAAAATACATATTTATACAGGAGAATGAGATCCCGTAGCTGTCAGTTTCTTGATAATTCCAGATAAGGCAGATTTTAGATAAGAGGATAATACCCGATTAACGGAAAACAGACCAGGGCTTAGATTCAAAATTTGACATTAGGTACAGGCAATTAAAAAGGATTCAACTATATTTCTGGTATAATAATTAACATGGAATAATTTACTCGTCTCTGACCAGCCAATTCTGTGACTCTAATTGCAAAGATATTAAGCCTCCGCAAGCAGACAATGTGTGATTACGATCTATGAAAATAACGGCATATCAGTACTGTTGTCGACCTAAATGGACAAATTGGAAGTAGCAATTAGTTATATGTACACGTTAAATCGTATGGTTTGTGTGTGTGTGTGTGGTTGGAAGTAGAAATTAGTTATATGTACACGTTAAATCGTATGGTTTGTGTGTGTATGTGTGTGTGTGTGTGTGTGTGTGTGTGTGTGTGGTTGGAAGTAGAAATTAGTTATATGTACACGTTAAATCGTATGGTTTGTGTGTGTATGTGTGTGTGTGTGTGTGTGAGAGAGAGAGAGAGAGAGAGAGAGAGAGAGAGAGAGAGAGAGAGAGAGAGAGAGAGAGAGAGAGACTGTTTCCCTGTGGACACAACTTACTGAGAGAGGCTAGGTTTTAATTATTTGCCTAGCTCAAAAGTGGAATATATATTAATGATGTTCATTGTTCGTTTGTTCCCTGTCTTCCTATAAAGATACAAATACTATAGTTTTCATATCTGTTATACAAAATTTCAAAAAGTGAATTAAGATCCTTGTTAAGTGATTTGTCCAATCACAAGATAGGCCTATGTTGATGTGTGTAAATTTTGTTAATGCCCTGCTTGCTATTAAACCTATTATTATTATTATTATTATTATTATTATTATTATTATTATTATTATTATTATTATTACTAGCCAAGCTACAACCCTAGTTGGAAAAGCAAGATGCTATAAGCCCAAGGCCTCCAATAGAAAAAAATAGCCCAGTGAGGAAAGGAAATAAGGAAATAACTTAATGATGAGAACAAATTAACAATAAATCATTCTAAAAACAGTAACAACGTCAAAATAGATATGTCATATATAAACTATTAACAACGTCAAAAACAGATATGCCATACACAAACTATAAAAAGACTCATGTCAGCCTGGTCAACATAAAATATTTGCTCCAACTTTCAACTTTTTAAGTTCTACTGATTCAACTGCCCGATTAGGAAGATCATTCCACAACTTTGTAACGGCTGGAATAAAACTTCTAGAATACTGTGTAGTATTGAGCCTCATGATGGAGAAGGCCTGGCTTTTAGAATTAACTGCCTGCCTAGTATTACGAACAGGATAGAAATGTCCAGGGAGATCTGAATGTAAAGGATGGTCAAAGTTATGAAAAATCTTATGCAACATGTATAATGAACTAATTGAACGACGGTGCCAAAGATTAATATCTAGATCAGGAATATTTGTTTCGAGGTGAAAACCAAAGTACACTTCTACACAGGAACTGGCACACTTTGCTTACAGGAAGCGTACCCTGCTACACCCTTATAACGATGCGATTTCCTGTGTAGCCCCTCTCCCAACCTCTCCCCTCTGCCTTCTCTCCACTACACATTCTCTTTGGTCACTCGCTGTGCAGTAACGGTGTGGCATGATGAAATTCACCAGAACGTGGTGTGCCAGGATTACGTGTGCCCACCTGTACATTATTAATATTCTAAAAGGTTGTTTTTCATCCGTTGCGTGCATGTGCTATACCATAAAAAAGGGACAGTTTGTTTTATGAAAAACGCCAACTCTTTCCATTATTCTCCACTTGTCTCTTTCCATTATTCTCCACTTGTCTCTTTCCATTATTCTCCACTTGTCTCTTTCCATTATTCTCCACATGCTTATAGGAAAATGAAAATAACTTAAAGCTCTCTGCAAATGCATTAAGGTAAATGTTTGACTAATTTCATCACCACATCAAAGAACATAATTTGTATTATTGGCCCTCGTGCAAACGCTCCGTAATGACAGCATTTGTCTCTTCCAAGCATCAAGTACATCAAACCCATCAATTAAGTTAACGTTATTTTCATACGAACCATATTACAAAACCTATGAATTCATAAGAATTTCGCGAATTAGAAAATATTACAACGGCTACAGTATCTAAATAATTCCAAAATAGTAGTATTAAATCGAGCGAAATGTCAAAACCCTGTTCACAGGGCTACAACACTCCGAGTGATTGGTAAGTTTATGGACATTTTGTCGACGACCGTATTCTAGAAGTTTTATTCCAGCTGTTACAAAGTTGTGGAATGATCTTCCTAATCGGGCAGTTGAATCAGTAGAACTTAAAAAGTTCAAAGTTGGAGCAAATGCTTTTTTGTTGACCAGGCTGACATGAGTCTTTTTATAGTTTGTGTATGGCATATCTGTTTTTAACGTGTGTGCAAATGTCTCTGTCAATTGAGTCTCGAAGAATGGAGATAAGGAATATCGGTTATATTGACGTTTTCATTTTCCAAAAAAGTACGTGTTTTTTTTCTGTGAAGTGAAGAAATCAGATGCTGTGCAGCCTCGAGTCGCCTAATGTAAAGTGGACAGCTTACTGCAATGCATAAAAAGGTAAATTGTATGTGCAGGGTTTGCTATAAGTTTGTTGGTAATGTTAGTAGTACTTTCATAATCCGTAATTTGATATTGGATATTTAACCAAGATTCAATTTTGGAGCAAATGCTTTTTTGTTGACCAGACGGACATGAGTCTTTTTATAGTTTATATATGACATTTTTGTTGTTGACGTTGTTAATAGTTTATATATGATTTATTTCTTTTGACATTACTTTTTTTAGAATGATTTATTGTTAATTTGTTCTCTTCAGTTATTTATTTCCTTATTTCCTTTCCTCACTGGGCTATTTTTCCCTATTGGAGCCCCTGGGCTTATAGCATCTTGCTTTTCCAATTAGGGTTGTAGCTTGGATAGTAATAATAATAATAATAATAATACAGGGGAAAGGAGATTCATTATTTGTGATTTAAGCCGAAGTAGGACTAGGTCTAGATGTAAGAGCCTTCGACATCTCGTTTCCATTGTGGTTATATTTCCGGTTATATAACAAATTGCCATACAAAGGCTGAGAGTTTAAACCAGCAATTTTTGCATAACAATGGTCGTGGATTGGAAATATTGTAACATTTTAAAGTAAATACGTCAAATATTCCATTTTATTTGGAAAGCACAATAGTCCGGTGCTATTATTAAGAATTCTCTTTGTCAACTTCCGAAATAGTTTTTTAATGTCGTCAGAACTAAAACATCCGTAATGTAGCTTACATTTACCACATACACTTTAAACGATACATTTCCTTTAGAACTAAAGTTGTATTCTGGTTGTATGAGAGTACTGGCAATTAGGCGTATTATAAGTATTAAATTTTACAATTTGTTTGCACGCTATATTTATTTTAAAGTACAATAAACTGTTAATCCTTACACATAACAAAGCTATCCATACAAACAGCGAGAGAGAGAGAGAGAGAGAGAGAGAGAGAGAGAGAGAGAGAGAGAGAGAGAGAGAGAGAGAGAGAGAGCTGGCATTCCCAGAGGACATATTACCTCATTGATACTACTTGGTTCTAATATTTCGTTTCCCGTCTCGCTATATTCTGGATACAAGTTAACAACATATTTATTTAATATGCAAAACCTCATATACTGATTTTTAAGATCTTTATGTAATTTACCAAGTTATAAAATAGGCCTATGCTGGTGTGTGTAAAATGTGTTAAAGGCTTGCTTGCTATTAAATCTGGTTATTACTTTGTTTTGATGTGAAAAAGTACTTACAGTTGGACACGGGAATTTTTAGCACGGGTCGCTCGGAGGAAGTGCACCCTGTCACAACCTTACTGCGCTGCGAGTTCCTGCATGTAGAACCACCCACCACCACTACTATCTGTTACATTGCTATTTTTCCCTCACAATGTCTGTTTGGTTACTCATCGTAGTCATGGTGTGGCATGGTGCAATTCATTTGAGCGAAGTGTGCCAGATTCCTGTGTCCATCTATACATTTAAAATATTTTAAAAGTTAATTTTTCATCCGTTGCGTATAAGTGCTATATCAACAAATTGGAATAGTTTTTCTTTTGTTTTGTATGTTAATGCCAACTCTCATTCCAGTATTTCCACATGCATGTAAGAAAATCGAAATAACTTATTGTTCTCTGCAAAAGTATAATAGCCATTCATTTTTGACTAATTTTATTGAAAAAAAAAAATCTATTTATTAGCCCTAGTTGTACGAGCGTTCAAACTCTAAGTATAACACAACCTTCTAGTAAGTTAACGCTATCTTCATACAAGCCACATTGTAAGCAAAATTTCTAAATGAATAATAAAAGCATTTAAAGAATTGGAAAATATTACAATCACTAATGTATCCAAATCATTCCCAAATAGTTAATATCGAATATAGCGAAATGTCGACGCCTCCTCCCCAGAAGTACAACGCTCCGAAATGATGGGCTGGGTTGCACTTTGGTGTCAATATTAATAACTTTGTCGCATAAAGTACTATCGTTCATTTTGAAGTGTTTCGAGTTCCAAGACTATAGTATTTCCTTTACGCGTGTGAAGTGAAAACTCAGGTTTACTGCAATCTCGAGTCGTATAAGGTAACCATCTGTGGCCCACCGTCGACAGTACTCCATTAAGGTAAAAGTGTCTGCAAGGTGTGCTGTAAGCCGGCTGGTTTTGTTAATTACATTCATACAACTTTATTTGATATGGAATATTTTACCGAGATATAATGGTATTCGTTTATAAGAGCACGCTCTCCATTTACTCCGAAATTGTGCATTCCTGTAGCTCTCCTCTTTTTGTACAGTAATTAGGAGGTTCTTTAAATGCTGGGAAAGCAAGATATGTTGCGGGAGGGGGGGGGGGGGGTGGAGGAGGTACTAAGCGACCTGGAACCACATCGTCAACATAGAGAAGTTCGTGACGTCAGCGGACATTTGATACATATTTAAAAATGGATCAATTACATTGTCACTATTTGTGAATTATATATTTTATTTGGGAATACTTGACCATAAATCTTATTTTTATAAAGAAATATTTTACGAGGAAGACTATTTTTGCAACGCATGACTTTTCATTGGCAGGAAATTGGCAGGTATCCTTAGGCAGTGTAGCAAAACGTCGTCCGGGAAAACTATTCAATCTCGAAAAAGTTTCTTTAAAAATACACTTTAATATGATTTATATAGAATATTTACGAAATATGAAATATACATTTCACAAGTAGTGACACTTTTGAGTAATTACTCCATTTTTAATTTAGTATCTATTTTGAATATATGCCATATATACGCTGACGTCACGAACTTCCTGTTTGGTTGACTAGGCCTATGTTGACGAACTCGGTTCCTGGTCGCTGAGTAACCCCTAGGAGAGTTATTTTTCCTCCAAGAGTAACCCCCACCCCACCAACTCCTCACCCTCCCACCTCTCGCAACATATCTTGCTATTTTTTTCTTTCCCAGTATTCAAAGAACCTCCCAATTACTGTGCAAAAAGAGGAGAGCTGCAGGACTGCATAATTTTGGAGTAAATGGAGAGCATGCTCTTGTAAACAAATACCGATATAATTTTGGCTACAGGGAAAAGGAGTTACGTAATTTACGATTTAAGCCAAACTAGGACTAGTTCTAGATGCAATCATATTCGACATGAACATTTATTTAGTTTTAATGGTTATATTTCCGGTTATATGAAGAAAATATAAAAAGGCTGAGAATTTAAACCAGCAATTTTAACTAGAAATGGTCGTGGATTGAAGCTATTGTAAAAAAAACAATAAGTAAATACGTTGGTATTTCTGGTATCGGCCTGCAGTTGTACAATGTCCTGACAAATATTCCATTTATTTCGAAACCACAGAAGTCTGCTGCCATTAATAAGAATTTTCTTTGTCAACTTCCGAAATAATTTTAGATGCCTTGAAAATAGGAATATCCCCAATACCTCAATAGCTAAACACTTACTACATACATTTCAAGCCATACATTTCCTTTAAAACAAAATATGCATTCCGATTGCATTATCGTATTGGTAAAAAGGTGTATTGTAAGTATTGAACTCGGTAATACATCAAGCTGTATTTTCAAGTACAATACCTATTTTCTACAAATTTCAATAGAGATAAGGGACGGCCATTAAACCTGAGGGTAATAAGACTTAAATGTCACCAAATGACATTTTAAAGTTCGTTTATGATAATCTACGTATACTTTCAAACTCTAGCACTTCAATTGTACTTACAGTGTCGATTCAATCCCTGTTAACAAAGAATAGGACGACCTTTATACCGTTAATCCTTACACGTAAACCAAGTCAACGAAACTGAGTCTTGCCAGACTCGCCTGTTCGCCAGCGCCAACTTCCCTGTTGCCAGAAATTCCTGGGTCCATCTATACATTATCATTATTCTAAATGGTTATTTTTCATCAGTTGTGTATACCTGGTATACTAACAAATTGGAATATATTTTTTGAATTAAAAACGCCAACTATAATTCCATTATTTCCACATGCACGTAAGGAAATCGAAATTCTCTACAAAGGTATTATGGCCATTCTTTGTTGACTAATTTCATCGCCGCAAGAAACTCTTTATATTTATTAGCCCTAGTTGTACGAACGTTTAAGCTGAAACTATAGCATGCCCTTCTAGTATATTAATGTTACCTTCATTCAAGCCAAATAGTAAAATTTCTATAAAGAAAACAGAAAATTATTAAGCATTTAAAGAATTAGAAAATATTACAATCAGATGTGTATCCAAATCATTCCCAAATAGTGACATTAGATATAGCGAAATTTCAAAACCCTGTTTACAGAAATACTACACTCCGAAATGATTGGCCTGTTAACCCTGTTTTGGTGTTTATGTTAGTCATTTTGTCGTCGTCCGTCTGAGCGTGTAAACGTGCGTGCACCTCTGTCGCATTCAGTTGACTGTCTAGTAGGATCAAAATTGGTATATAATTTATTTTGACGGTTTTACAGTTCCAAGATTATATAGTATTTCTTATTTTTGTGTAGTGAAAATAAGATTTTCTGGAACCATGAGTCGTATAAGGAACCACGTGTCCCACCGTCGACAGCTTACTCCATTGCATATAAAGGTAATGTGTTTATGCAAGGTGTGCTATATAACCTGTTGGTTTTCTTAATAGCATTTCCATATACGTTATTTGATATTGGATATTTTACCGAGATATAATTTTAGTTACAGGGAAAAGGAGATAGCAATTTGCTATTTAACCCAAACAAGGTCTAGTTCTAGATGTAATCTCCTTCGGCATGAGCATTTATTTAGTTTTTCAATGGTAGTTATATTTCCGGTTATATGAAGAAAATATGAAAAGGATGAGAATGTAAACCAGCAATTTTAGCTAGAAATGGTCGTGGATTGAAGCTATTGTAACAACAAACAAATAAATACGTCGGTATTTGGGGTATCGGTCTGCGTTTGCACAATGTCCTACCAATTATTCCATTTATTTGGAAACCACAGTAGTTCGCTGCTATTAAGAATTTTCTCTTATCTTCCTTAGTAATTTTGATGTCTTCTGAATAGGAACATGCTCAATAGCTTAACCCTTACTACATACCTCTAAAGCAATACATTTCATAGGGAACAACATATGCATTCCGATTGGATTATAGTACTGGTAAAAATGCATATTATAAGGATTGAAATCTAATACAACACACTGTATTTTTTAAAACATAATAATTACTTTCTACAAATTTCAGTACGATCTACGGGGTAAATGAGACTAAAAAGCCACCGAAGGAAACTTTAAAGTTCGTTTATGATAAGCTATGTAGTTCTTTCAAACTCTATCACTGCAACTGTACTTACAATGTTGATTTGATTCCTGTAACCAAGGAATAGGACGACCTTCTTACCGTTAATCCTTTCATGTAAACCAAGTCAACAAAACTGAGTCGTGGTTGTTAACTTGTTCGCCAACTTCCCGTGACAGATAAGTGGGTTGGTTTAAAGTTTGCGCGGGAAGATGAGAAAAGCTGTCCTGGCCATACAATTTAATACAAGATCCTGATCAAGAGCAAGCAACATCTA
The DNA here is from genome assembly GCF_036898095.1 of Palaemon carinicauda. Lineage (NCBI taxonomy): Eukaryota > Metazoa > Arthropoda > Malacostraca > Decapoda > Palaemonidae > Palaemon > Palaemon carinicauda. The sequence continues at coordinate 20,911,564 of NC_090757.1, forward strand.
TCATATGCCTTATTTTGATAATACTTTGAAAAAAAACAATACTAATTATAAAGTCTTTAGATGGATATATTGGAAGTGTAATTTTGTTACCGTTCAACGAATCATAAATAAACGACTTATCCTTTCAAATATAACGTTGGAATTTATTAACAGATTTGAGAAAGCGGTTGTATTAAACGCCAATATACTGTATAGTCATGATAGTTGTATTAAAGCCAACACTTGCATCCCAACATTTCTTTACACCCAGGACCCACTTAGTAAAGAAGGTCGAAACCAGTGGTTTGCTAATTATTCTTCTCTCTCTCTCTCTCTCTCTCTCTCTCTCTCTCTCTCTCTCTCTCTCTCTCTCTCTCTCTCTCTCTCTCTCTCTCTCTCTATATATATATATATATATATATATATATATATATATATATATATATATATATATATATATATATACTACCACCCCTTTCTTTTTATTCCCAATAGTAGTTGTATCAGTAGTTACAGCAACCATAACAGTAGTAGTGTTAAAAGCATCAGTAGTAGTAGTAGTAGCAGGAGAGAGAGAGAGAGAGAGAGAGAGAGAGAGAGAGAGAGAGAGAGAGGGGGGGGGGGAGTTTATTCAGAGCACTTAGTCATGTCAGGGGATGAGAAGGTCGTTTACCTCCATCCATGATGCCATATCAACCTTCGAACATGCGTCTGTCTCCTTTTATTTCCCCACCCATGTGCTGTTTGTAAGGGACACTTTATGTGTGTAGATACTTTACGGTTATAATAACGATTTGTTTAAATCTATGATACATGAGAGATTTGTTTTCCAAGTTGCCACGTTGTGGTGGTTGGCCAATGGCCTTAGAGGTTGTCGGCGTCAAGTTCCAACTCCCAGACTGACCCTTTGAGTTCATAAGATTTTTAAGGAGATTGGCTTTAAATATGTCAAGGTTTATATCCGCAAATTATTTATGGAGAGAAATGTTTTTTGTCGCAGTTCGGTCTACGTATTTTCAAGACATGAAAGAAAGTTAAGCAGACCTCCCCCAAACACAAAATAATTGGGTAACACTAGAGGGAATAAAAATTGGATGGTTCCTAAATGTTAAATAGACACCACTTCACCAAAAGCCACTGGAGTACTACAGGTAACAGGGAAAGGAAATTAGTTTAATTATACTTCATGCTGTTGCGAAAAAATGGCTTCGCAGACAACACCAAATTTGCTTTTTACTTCAGATAGGTGGTGTGGAAAAATCGAAAATAAATAATAAATGAATACCACATAAATATATGAAATTATATATACAGTGGACACACACACACACACACACACACACACACACATATATATATATATATATATATATATATATATATATATATATATATATATTGTGTGTGTACACTGTAGGTAAATAAGACTAATAATAAAAAATTCAAAAATATATATGCTGATAGGAAACAAATACTAACCACCAGTTCATAAGCAGGTAAATATATTACTTTATATCCACTTGATCCGTCGTCACTAATCTCTCCATGTGGAGACGTAAACGTTGTGTGTGTGTGTGTGAGAGAGAGAGAGAGAGAGAGAGAGAGAGAGAGAGAGAGAGAGAGGAGAGAGAGAGAGAGAGAGAGAGAGGTGCCTTGATGTCAGGGGGCCCAAGGGAGCAATTTAGGGGTAATAGATAGAAAATGTAAGACGTTTGACGCATTGATAATGATCCTACTGTGTATATCCATAAGCTGACAAGTGGTGTGAAAGTTTTACTGTATACTATGTTCATCCATGATTCAGGAGGTTAAGAATTAGTATGGAGAATGGATGAGCGTTATCCTATATTTGTGAGTCCTGGGTGCCACCTCCTGTTATGGAAGTATGATATGTGTACGAATACATTGTATATGTACACAATGATCATATAATCGTTTGAAAAACATTAAGTAATTCGAGTTCTATTAAGGCGTGTATAATTTATACACGCATATAAATACACTTATCATATTTGTAAATCATACGTAAGGAATCACCGTTCTGTATAGACATCATTACATGTATATGTATATGTAAAATGATCTCATTACTTTTGAGAAATACTCCTGAACCACCATCCAGTCAAGACTTGCCTACAGGGATGTGAAGCCTCGTTCAAACCGTCGGAGCCATTATGTCATGTAAATCTTCCACATTAAAATGCCACCCCCTCCCTCCCTCCCTCCCTCCCTCCCTCCCTCCTTCCTCTCTTTCTGAGTTTGTGCGTGTGTTTATGTTCTCTAAAGCAGCCAGTGAACACACAGGGGAAAACATGTTGTTTTTACTGGCAACATCCGGCACAAACGAGCCATGCCTCTCGGAGGAGGTGTATTTGAAATCCTACCATATTTCCTCGTCTATGTCCTGGATTAGGAATCGATGAGGGAAGAATTTCTTGGGGTTGGGTGGCTTGCTTAGATTCCTATTAGGGCTGTGATGGGATTGTGATGACCATTGGAACGGGTGTTTTTGTCAGTGGTTGTACAGATTTTTTTTTTTTTTTGATTATCAGTGGTAGTGATGTTACTCTTAGTCGTCTTCGATCATGTAGTGGCGGTGGTAATTATGATACAGTTTAATTAATAAAATATCTATTCAGTTGGGAAACAAATCTTAATAGTAAGTTGAAATTTGTAAATATGATATTATCAGATACATTACTGTGCTTTAATTGCCGTGTACATCATTACCATTATTGTTATGATATTATATGTGCGTTCCATGTTTTTGTAAACATACAGTTCTCATTATGAGTATTCTATCAACATTCTCTCTCTCTCTCTCTCTCTCTCTCTCTCTCTCTCTCTCTCTCTCTCTCTCTCTCTCTCTCTCTTCTCCTTTTGATTGCCAGATAATTCTTTACTCAGTCATAGATGATGACCTGGCTGCTATAAACTTCCATCATTTTCACGTATTTCAGGTTTAAAATTGCCGTTCATAGGCACTTTGAATATCAGTCCATATTTTGAATGTTTTAGTGGTATTTTCGGTGTCTGTTCTGGCGTATTTTCTTCGTGAGTTGGGTTAGGTTTGTTTTTTTTACATTCATGAATAGCAGAGTCAAGGTATAGAACAATGCCATTGGCCTAAAGACAGTATATCCACGTGATTAGCACGCAAGCCCCCTCTCCATCAAGCTAACACCAAGGTGGGCCAGGCAATGGCTGCTAATGACTAAATGGGCAGACTTTCAGGTGATTTCATGTCAGAATATTCCCTGTGGTTACCTGTAGCAGTATTTCAGGAGTGAAATGTTATTTTTAAGAATTTACTTTTTATTTTAACATTTTTGTTACAAAGTCTTACGTAACCTGTTTGAGAGTTGTGTGATTTGTATTTTTTATAGTTTTATGGGGAACGCTTTCCAAGCAACACGAATGACTGTACCTTATAAAAAATCTTCAATCTTATTGTGTTAAAATTGATCCCCAGATCTTTAGATTACGTTTCTTGTTGCACGTTAAGTTGTATTGCTGCCTACTTTCTACCTAAATAGACCAGTGTTCCATGAGGTATTAGAAACAAAACACTTGATACATCACAGCATCAAACACGTTCCCTATGAAATGAGCAATATCTTGCACGGTTTGATGTGTTTCCTCGATCGTCAAGCTTTGAATTTTGCCATTGCTTTCCTCTCTTATTTCGATTTAAGCTTCACTCTTGCTTTGTCCCTTTATTTAATACTTGCAGCTTATGTATAACAGGTAGAAGTTAGCCAGGTACTGGTTTCTTATTAGTCGTTAGCGATTAACGTTGCTTGCCGCGCATTCGTTTTATTGATCACACCTACCAATTTAGATGCATAATCGACAAGAAATGCCACATTTAGTAAAGTAGCCCTTCAAAGATCCTGCACAAGGCGTGAAGCTAGCTACATCATAACCCCCCACCCCCGAATCCTGCTGGCCTTCAGACGGCTTATACCAATTGCCACCTAAGAATGGAAAAAGAGCAATAATTTTTTACTCGCTCACATACTGCCTTTGTCCTGCAGTGGACTAGCAACGGCTGATGATATATACATAATTAATTTAATTTGAGAAAATATCTAATTTTGACAGGTAAGGAAAAATGTTAACACTTAACACTAGTGATTAAACAATAATGACACTTTAGTTATACGTAACTGTTACTCTTACGTCTTTTGGTTTACACAAGGTTACAGAATGTTTGAGCAAAAATTTTAATGCACTTCACTTTATCTAATTTCACAGGGCCAGTTACAAATAATCTTCAATATAAAATTTACTGGTTATTCTCGCTTCCCTTTAC
>NC_090757.1:20923357-20925857 GCF_036898095.1 Palaemon carinicauda
CGCAGGAGCAGCACACGCTCAGAGCTACCTGGCTTTGGTGGGAAAAGGACTGGTTCTCCGAAGCGAGCGCGTCAAATAATCGTAGAATTTAAATTTTTATTTCTGGGTAATGAAACGGAAGTTTACCAAGTGCGTCTGTAGTGGATACACAGAGCGATGAGATTAAGTGGAGTATTTTTATCCAGTACTTTTTGTTTGAAGCGCATCAGTGCTGAGCCCTTAGCCCCAGGCTCTAGCCAGGTCACCTGTTGAATTGGACAGACTTTCAGGGGAAATAACATTGACTTCGACGTTTTTATCTGATGATTCTCATTTGCATTTTCCTATTTACATATTCCCTTTTTGATTCTTACTATCTATATTTATTAGTTTCTTACCTGGTTACGAATTTAATTTCTCTCTCTCTCTCTCTCTCTCTCTCTCTCTCTCTCTCTCTCTGAAGAACATCAATTCACTTCATATTCATGTAAATGGAAGATATAATTTCTCATCCATCCCTTTTTTACTTTAATCTCTCTCTCTCTCTCTCTCTCTCTCTCTCTCTCTCTCTCTCACATACACATATTTCACATATTTCTGTAAGGTAAAAATTAAGGGGAAAATCTAATTTGGGGTTAGTGCAATTATTCCATATATCACACTGTTCACATTACTATTATGAGGGTAGTTATCTGATAATTTTTGCCACTACATCAGATATTTTGAACTCCGGAGAGACAGTTAAGAAGCGTCTCAAATTTTTTATTTTATATTAATATTTCGCGTTAAAACCCACGCCATGGTATAATACCAATGTATTGTAATTAAATTGCAATATGGAATCGATCGAAATTGTAGAATTTGTTGTTCTGATAAATGTAGGTCATCTAAAGGTGTCATCTCCTTGAAAATTATTATGATTAATGTTGTTGTTATTGTTAAGCTGAAGGAATTCTTTTTAGATAGGGCTTAGTTCTGGAAGATTACCAGCAGTTCTACATTGATATGAAAAAAGGAAATTATACCCATACAAGCTCCATTAAGATTCAAGCAAATGATTACTATCTTTAAAATTATTTTTGTTATTACTTGAAAGATTATTATCGCGTATGAAATGCTTTCGTTTTTGTGGCTTCATAGTTGAATTATTTTCGATTTTCTATTTGTATTGCGGACAAACACTGGGGCTTAATCATATCGTATTAGTTTTATTATTACTTGCTAAGCTACAACCCTAGTTGGAAAAGCAGGATGCTATAAGCCAAAGAGCTCCAACAGGGAAAATAGCCCAGTGAGGATAGGAACAAGGAAAAATAGATTTTTTTAAGAACAACAACAACACCAAAACAAATATTTCCTATATAAACTATAAGAACTTTAACAAAAGAAAAGGAAGAGAAATGAGAGAATAGTGTGCCCGAGTGTACCCTTTATGATACAGAAGAAAATATCTATCTTTATGCGTATCATTCTGAGAACCGAGACGGACAGAAATAAAATCCCTAAAAAGTATTCAAGACATCTAAGATTTTACATTGCTCCAAGATAGACAGCTTTGCATTTTTTAGTAACTAGCTAGTGGTTCTGCCCCGCTATTTTCATTCCTACTTATTTTCCACCGCTCTTCCAGATGGAAATATTTCTTCACGACATATCTGCTGGCTATTCTATCGCATTTTTTTTTATTTTCTCTATTTCTTGTGTGGGGCTGGGCTGGTTTCCTTGGTCTGATAGCATCTTGGTTTGCATAAATTTGCTCTTTTAAAAGAGGAGTATTACAGTTACCAGGAATAAAGGAGGTAAGAAATTCCAAAGTTGAGATGAGGGAAACCAAACGCTTTGGACTTACTGAAGTTTTATTATTAATGATCTTTTCTGTATTCTCGAATTTTAATTTTTTTTTTTTTTGGGGGGGGGGGGGTGAGGCGAGGGGGACTTTTTATTAGCGCCCCTTCACCTTTCTTCATTTCTGATTAATTCCAGCTGTCAACTCTTCGTTTGTTATTCATTTATTTTCCTATTCCATTTTCCTCATGTACATCTTCATGATTTTTTTTTTAATTGCATCAGTTTCTGGATCGCATATACTTATTTTTCTTCCTTTTTTATATTAACTTTATCATCTGTGTACCATAGTCTTCCTTTTTATTTCCTTCTTTCATCTCATTATTGTGTCCTTTTTACATGTTTTTCCAAAATTTTCCATATTCCACATTTTCTCCAATTATACTCATCATTATTATGTATGTTTTCGATTGGTTTTCATCCTGCATTCTCGCAATATGGCCTTCATTTTTATTCTTCCTTCTCTTTACCATATTACAATCAGTTCCAATCCTGCAGTTTTACTTTGTTTCCTTTATATTTTCTTTTCGTTTTTTTTTTATTTCCTATCTTTTTTGGTTAAGTTAACCTTTCTTTTTGCATAAAATTTCCATCATATATCATTTCATGTTTTTCTTATATCTTTACATATATTTCTTTTGGTCTTTGTCCAGTTCATAGCTTTTTCATTTAACGC
>NC_090757.1:20930857-20940857 GCF_036898095.1 Palaemon carinicauda
CTTTAATTGTATATTCAAGGAAGTTCTTATGTCAATGGATAGCATGGAAACATAGATGCGGCCAAAAGGATTGAATTAGATAGTATGTTTGCGTTTATATATGCTTATATAAAGGTGATGTATTCACACACACACACACACACACACATATATATATATATATATATATACACACACATATATATATATATATATATAATGTGTGTGTGTGTATATATCAACAGCCCTTATTTGTCCACTGCAGAACAAAGGCCTCAGACAAGTCCTTCCACTTGCGTCTGTTTATGGTCTTTCTCGGCCAATCCAGAACGGAAACTTTCTTGGTTAGTCAATACATCGTTTTCTCTTTCTTCCCCTGCTTGTTTTGCTGTCTCTAGGGACCCATTCTGTTATTCTCAATGTCCATCTATTTTGTCATTCTTATTATATATATATATATATATATATTTTATCTATATATATATATATATGCATGTATGTATATATATATATATATATATGCACACACACACACACATATATATATATATATAAAATGTATGTATTTATATATATATAAAATGTATGTATTTATATATATGTATGTTAGTATATACATACATACATACATACATATGAATACATACATACATAAATGTATATATACACACATATATATATGTGTGTGTGTTTGAGTATATCTGTGTATGCATATTATTTGGTGTGCAATTCTTTCCATGGCTTCATAACTCTAAACACTTGAAAACTTAGAAACATTTTGTAGATACCGTTCATGTACCTCTCCCTTCTTTTGCGACATAGACACATATACATACATACATACACACACACACACACACACACACATATATATATATATATATATATACTGTGTATAATATATATATATATATATATAGTTATTGCTTCGATATGATAATTGATAGGCATCAAAATGATAAATAGTTTGTTGAATCTACGTATACATCAATGACTTAAGTTCGTTACTCTTACTCATTTGCCTGGCAGGTTTGGTAAACCCTCTCCCTTTCTTATTGTCATTAGTTTTTCATTTTAGGGACAGATGGTGATATGAGATTTTTTGTCCCCTTTTAAAGTGCGTATTCTCTTTTCCAATATCATAGAGGTGTATGGTGCTTGTTACATCTCATTCTTGCTTCGAGGTATTTTCTTTGTTAATATTTAAAGTTTTAAACATATAAAATTTAGTTTCTCTTGATATTTATATTTGACTTTAAATATGTTTCTGAGTAGCGAAAATTCATGTAATAAATGTCTCTGATTTGAGAAAATTGATACATTAAATATGTCTGTGAGTAGCGAAAATTAATATATTTGTTTTTTAGTCATTAAAAAAGAAGCAGCGCCACTGGTTAGTCCTTGCTATAATCTAATGTACATGGGATGAGATTTCATGTCCACCATAAGGTTGTCTTTTTGTGTCGTAGGATTCTGTTTTTTTCTTGATGGTTTCTCATCCAAGTACCAACAAGACCCTATCTAAATGACAGGTTTCACTCTTAAAATATATTATTTTTCCTAGTTTCCTTTCCTCACTGTGCTACTTTTCCCTGTTGGAGCCCTTGGGCTTATAGCATCTTGCTTTTCCAACTAGGGTTGTAGCTTGGCTAGTAATAATAATAATAATAATAATAATAATAATAATAATAATAATAATAATAATAATACAGAGAAACTCCGATGACAGGAAGAAGAATGAATTTGACATCCTTATAGAGATGAGTAGTTACTACAATTGAATATCCCTCAGGCAAGACCAAATGACGTAAATTGTAAGGTTAGAGGTCGTGAATGGGATCGTCTTAACTTTCAGTGTAATTCAATCAGGCTGGTATATTAAGAAACCCAGGAAGCGCGGAGATGATCTTTCATTAGGGTTCTATTTCGTCTTTAAATAAGCAAGGGGGTGACTTTGGTATATCATTGAACTGACCTATTGACAATTGGCTGATTATAAGTCATTTTGCAGCTCAGTTTACGATGTAATCCAATTGAAGGATTGAAAGCCTTGTGGTTCTATTGGTTGCACTTGAATGTAATATTTATGGAAATAATTATAAGGGAAAACGGAAGCAGAAACATATTGTGGAAAATCTTGATTAAATTACTACTTAGATGATACAGTACTGTGTAGCAATTACTTCCTGTTTAATATTTCATATAGAAGTAACGTGAAAACGTAATGTTATATAGATTGCTTTAAAGGATTAAGGAATTCGTTTATTCTTGTCATTAGACTTAATTTTACTTCTGTGATTACAGTTCCCAAAGAATTCTTTCATTACTCAAATAATTCCATATATGATTCCTTCTTTTTTTCCATCACCTTTATCCCGTATTATCGCAATTCTGTTATGATTCAATCTCGAGTTTTGTATTGCAGTACAAGGAGACAATTTAACCTTAATCATCAGCCGTTGACATCACTAATCCCTATTAAAATACGTCAAGGAATTGATTCTCAGTTTTAAGGTTTAAAGTCCGTCCATGAATGGCAGAGGCAAGAGACAGTGACATTGCCCTATCCAGCGGGACAATGCCCTAGAGACTGACCATATAACATATGATCAGCGACAGAGCCCCCTCTCCACCCAAGCTAGGACCAAGGAGGGACAGGCAATGGCTGCTGATGACTCATCAGATAGACCTATAGGCTCCCCAAAACCTCCCGCATCCTTAGCTCACAAGGGCGGCGAATTTGCAGCGACCAAAGGTACAAATGAGTTTGAGTGGGACTCGAACCCCAGTCTGGTATTCATCAGTCAGGGACGTTAACTGCATTAGACACCACAACCCCTTATTAACGAAGATTGTCGTTGAGGAGCGAGCATTCTGCTAAGGCCTTGATCTTGAGTCTTATCTCCAGGCTTTATTGCCAGAAATGGAAATGAATCGTCCAAAAGCTGGTAATTAATTGTCTCTATTGATCATAACTCCATTCGGGGCTTTAATCATGCATCAAAGGCGTTTAGCCTTGGTTTTCCAATTAATGCCATAAACCCCTTTGGCAACAGATTATGATTGTTATTGCTACTACGTCAGAGTGCACACGTAGGTAAGGAACAAACATTCAGGTTATTTAAGATATGACCGTGTGACTTAAGCCTTGACATGCACAAGTGGGAGGTAACGGAATAACGTATTAAATGGGGGAATGGGATTCAGATACATTGTAATTAAAAGGATTAATAAAAGAATGGATAAAACCTGAAGGTAAATAGTCTAATAGGTATTGCACTTGTTTAAAGGTTTAAAAGCCGCACATGAATGACAGAGGCAAAGGTCCGTGACAATGCCCAGGCTAGTAAGTGCCCTAGAGATTGACCATTTATACATATGATCAGAGCCCAATCCCCCTCTCTACCCAAGCTAAGACCAGGGAGGGCCAGGCATGATGACTCAGCAGGTATACATATAGGCTTCCCCAAACCCACTATCCTTAGCTCACAAGGATAATGAGGTTGCAGACACTATAAGAAACTATCGAGTTTGAGCGCGATTCGAACCCAAGGGAGGGACGTTTCCAGTAGTCTATCACAACCTTAGTTTTAAATCCATACAATCTTTGAAACAAATACAAAATTTATTCCCATCACTGCGGTGGTGAAAAAGGTTATCGTGGAATGATAGATTGATTTAAAGTTTTCAAACGTCGTGACGAGTTATATTGTAGACGCTATTTAATACACACCAAGGTCTAAACATATTTAAACCTTGAGGTGCATCCTTAGATTCAAGAGGCCTTTTCACTGAAGTAAAACTTTGAGGATATCACACGCTGAGAGAAAATCTAAATCATTATTGTTAGGGGAAATGCTTCTTCTGCGAACAACTAAGAAAAAAACGTCTAACAATGGCAGAATGTCTCTGAAGCTTAATTGTATCGGGATAAAAAGGTAGTTTTATTATTATTATTATTATTATTATTATTATTATTATTATTATTATTATTATTATTATTATTATTATTATTATTATTATTATTATTACTTGCTAAGCTACAACCCTAAATGGAAAAGCAAGATGCTATGAGCTCAGGGGCTCTAACAGGGAATATCGCCTAGCGAGGAAATGAAACTAGGAAAAATAAAATATTTTAAGAACAGTAACATTAAAATAGATATTTCTTATATAAACTATAAATCTTTAACAAAACAAGCGGAAGAGAAATAGTATAGACTAATATGCCCGAGTGTACCCCCAAGCAATATGTATTTGTTTTTCACAGCATTACATTGTAATTAACACCAATACCTACATTTTTTTTTTTACGTCTTCTTCCGAGTAGTATGCCAGTATTATTGTTATTACTAGCTAAACTACAACCATGGTTGGAAAAGTCGGATTTATAAGTCAAAGGACTCCAACAGGGAAAAATAGCAAAGTGAGGAAAAGGAAATACGGAAGTGAGCAAGATAGAAGTGAAGTAATAAACAATTCAAATGAAATATTTTAAGAACAGTAACAACATCTAAATAGATATTTCATATATAAACTATGAAAAGAGACTTATGTCAGCCTGTACAACACAAAAACACTCGCTAGGCAATATACAGTGAATCTTGTGTCTGATACACGGTTTTGAGATTGACTAGTCTAGTCTCTTCAATTAGCACTACTTTAATAATCCGCTCTTGCTTTAGGGCTACCAGCTACATCATTTTACATGAGGGTAAATATATTATTATTATTATTATTATCATTATTATTATTATTATCATCATTTTGATAAGTAACCATTCAGAATGAACAAGCTCAAATCTGTCATTGTAAGAAGTGATACAAGATTCTCTCTCTCTCTCTCTCTCTCTCTCTCTCTATGTAAATATATATATATATATATATATATATATATATATATATATATATATATATATATATATATATGGTAAAAAGGGTAAAGAAAACACCCAGCTGGGTTAAAATGGGCAATTGTAACTTGAAACTGTTGAGGATTAGGGAAAAATCCAAACTCGCATATTTCATGGATTTTGTCACGTCAGAAACTTTTAGAATATCGGACAAAGCAGTGCTGGGTTGCCAAACATATTTTCTGGGATGTTTGCAGTAGCTATTAGAAAGTGTACCTTGTAATGTACCCAACAGTGTGTGAAAATCAACGCTTTTCAGTCATCGAGATGCCAGAAAACTATAGATTGAACTTATTGTAAAACACGTTTTGATGAGGGTTAGAAAACTATCAGATAAGATCCAAGAAAGTAGACTGAGGCGGTACGGTCATGTCATGAGAAGAGATGAACAGTATATTGGGAGGAGAGTGATGGAAATGGAGGTACAGGGAACGAGAAGGAGAGGGAAACCAAAGCGAAGTTGGGCTGTATCAAGGATGACCTTCGATCAAAGGGATTAACCGGTGATGAGGTGTAGGACAGAGGAAGATGGAGAAAGCTGACCAGAAACATCGACCCCACATAGAAGTGGGAAAAGATGTAGACAAAGAAGAATAAGAAGACGACGACGTTTTGATGAGGGTACGACTGCCCGAAAAAACAAACAAAAAAACATGCATTTTGGGAAACAAGTTGAAACGAAAAGAACCGGGTTATTAATCATCCCAGTTGGAACAGGGGCGTTAATCGTCAGTTGGCACATGGCCATTAATCATTTCTAACAAGAAAGGCGTTAATCTTCTCTTGCAGCAAGAGAGGAATGCATAATGTTCTTTGCAAAGGGGCCATTCATTCTGATTTGGCACTGGACTTGGAAAACTAACTGTTGGGATGAAAAGCTCAGCTCAGTTAACGAAGAACCATTAGTTAATTAAGTGTTTAGTACCTTTGCGGTGTTGTCTTTCCTATTTGTGTTGTGATTGTTAATAATCATTAGGCAGTTGATTATCAGCCTTAATCACCTACCTTGTATTAGGTTTCCGATCATCATTATCATAATAACGAGAAGTGTTGGGCGATGTGGTAACGTCCCTGACTGGTGAACGCCAGACTGGGGTTCGATTCCCGCCAAGACTCGTTAGATTCTTTGGTCGCTGCAACTTCACCATCCTTATGAGCTAAGGATTGGGGTTTTGGGGGAGCCCATAGGTCTATATGCTGAGTCATCAGCAGCCATTGCCTGGCCCTCCTTGGTCCTAGCTTGGGTGGAGAGGGGGATTTGGCGCTGATCATGAGTATATATGGTCAGTCTCAGGGCATTGTCCTACTCGATAGGGCAATGTCACTTTCCCTTGACCTTGCCATTTATGAGTGCACTTTAAACCTTTAAGGCTTTAAAAGGTTTTCCGTAATCAGTTTTGCAATGAAAACTGTATTTAAGCGTAATCTTGATTGCATTGATCGCCATTCTTGTAAGAGCACCTAATTTTACGGTTAGCAGTTAGGCCATTAATATGATTTCAGTGCCCTAGTGCTGTCTTTGTACTTCATTTGGTATACTGCTGGTATTACATAATGGTCTTTGCAACGTGTCATCGTCCCATAACTGCACCCACTTTTTCGTGGTCTACTTTAAATGTTCCATATCCCCCCCCCCCCCGTGATTTCCAGCTTCGTAAACTTTACTTCATAGCGCAAGAGCAGGGCTTTCCTCCAATGGTACTTTGGGGCTGAAGGATCTCCCTGGCCTTAACTCTGAACCATAAAGCAGGAATTTACAAATCCTTGATATTCATTATTATTTAACTAGTGTACGCGACCCGTCAAAAAGGACGGGTAAATATTAAAATAGATATACGGACATGCACACCCCCTCTTACCAGGATGTGACTACTCCCTCTCCCCTACCCGAGTGATGGGGAGAGCTGAGCATGACCATATATATATATATATATATATATATATATATATATATATATATATATATATATATATAATATATATATGTATATATATGTGTATGTATATATATATATATATATATACACACACACACATACATACATACATACATGTTGAAGTCTGCTATTATGGATGTGATTATGCCCAATAGCAAAGACATGAATGATAATTGTTTGATAGATTTTATCTATCGTGAGCAGTAGGTCCAGCCAGCATTCAAGCTTTTCCAGCGATAGAATTAAGGTTGGAGTGGAGAATTCCACAGAAATTGAAGCTGGATAGGAAATTGGGTATGAATTCCAACAACTGAGCGTTATATTCTCTCTCTCTCTCTCTCTCTCTCTCTCTCTCTCTCTCTCTCTCTCTCTCTCTCTCTCTCTCTCTCTCTCTCTCTAGTTCTTGTTATGGGTGTTATGGCAACATCCGGGATTTTATTTGGGCTTTCGATAAACTTGCTTATAATTTTCATAAGGAAGGATACAAAATTATTGTAATTATGTGCAATAAAAGATAAGAGAAATGTTGAAGTGGAAGGTATGTGTGCATATATATATATATATATATATATATATATATATATATATATATATATTTAAATATATATATTTGTATATTTGTATATATATAGATATATATATTTGTATATTTGTATATATATATATATATATATATATATATATATATATATATATAAATATATATATTGATATATTTGTATATTTATTTATATATATATATATATATATATATATATATATATATATATATATATATATATATATATATATATATATATATATTCCTCCTTTTTACTTTGCATCCTGAAGAGGGCCAATGTTTAGTGGCCGAAATATTTCGATTTATTTATATTAACTGTGTTTCTTTTATGGACCTTTTTGAAAAAGCATGTTAATCTGTTCGATTGCAGTTATAAGTAAGACATATATATATATATATATATATATATATATATATATATATATATATATATATATATATATATATATATATGTATGTAGTGTATTTGTGTGCGTATGCCTAATTGAACGGGAAGCCTAAAGCAAAATTGGAACAGGCTAATCCCTTAGAATCATGAAAATTAAGGCAGCCCTTTTGTTAGGTATCGAGATATGTATAGATATATATTGGCTCTGGATTGAATCCCAATTCCTCTCTTTGGTTATTCAAGTGATGGCTATATTCTAGGTTTCTTATTTTTATGTTCATACATATCTATATATATTTTATGTATGTATATAATGTATATATGCTTATAAATATAAATATATATAATGTATATATATATATATATATATATATATATATATATATATATATATGTATATAGATAATGTATATATATGTATATATATAGTATATATATTTATATATATATAATGTATATATATAGTATATATATAATATATATATATGTATATATATAATTTTATTTATATATAAATATGTACAATGTATATATATATATATATATATATATATATATATATATATATATATAGTATATATTATATATATGTGTGTATATATATATATATATATATATATATATATATATATATATATATATATGTATAGATATAAATTTACTTAGTTAGCTTACAAGTACACACATTATTGTAAATATATTCATACGATGAATTGGAACAGGTGCTATTTAGTTGAGAAATCTATTAATAAAAGCACATACATACTCACACACGTGTTTTTATGCAATCTTTTTGTTTAATAACATTGATCAGATCTTTAACATATGAAGAGTGCAACAATGGGCTTTCGTTTTATAATATAAATGACTTAATTTCCGCTGTGTCTGTCTTTTGACACCCTTTTAATTAGATATCTAAATGAAAATTCAGACATTGGCATTTTCTGTGTATTGGTTCTTGCGTTTAAGTTTATCATAAAGGAAATCTATTAACAGAAGCATACCATGAAAAAGATTTACCTGTATTTTTTTAGTTACTTTGATGTTCAATTGTTATTTTTTTTTTCTTTTTGAAATAACTTTTTTTTTTCACCGTTTTATAATAATATTTACATTGATAATATTTAACATAGGTTGTATACGTGAGGGCCAGTTGGGAAAACTTTTTTTTTTTTTTGGTTTTTTAATTTTGAAGGAACGCATTTTTACAGTTATTTTTTTTTTTTTTTTAATATTTACATTGATAACCTTTTACATATGTTGTATACCTGAGGGGCAAGTGGACTAACTTTTTATATAATCTTATTTTTTATGCCACTTTTTCTGTCGCTTGGCGAGTTCTCTGAAGGTCTTTTGATCAACCTTCATCCGGAGATTTCTCACCTTACCCGTGTACCGCACGTGTTTCACATACCCGAAACACGAGTTTTTCCTTTTTTATGCTTTCTTTCAGTCCAGGCTCCAACAAAGTAATGGAAAAGGAAAAAGAAGGCAGAAAGAAAAGAGGTGATCACGATATTTACGAAATAAGAAAAGTCATTAGAAGCAGGAAGAAAATATGTTGGCTAATTTCAATCTAGTTTTTTATTGGATATATTTTTATCTATTCTTTTGAGCTTGAATTTATTCACTGTTATTCATTCATTTTTAATTGGTGGTATCTGTCTTGAGGTTAGTGAACCTTTAATGAACCAATCTTGCTTGTGGGTACACTTCGGCACACTGTTCTATCTAATTTCTCTTCCTCTTGTTTTGTTAAAGTATTTATGGTTTAAACAGGAAATATTTATTTTAATGATATTACTCTTCTTAGAATATTTTATTTTTCCTTGTTTCCTTTCCTCACTGGGCTATTTTCCCTGTTTGGGCCCCTGGGCTTAAAGCATCCTGCCTTACCAACTAGGGTTGTTGGTTAGCAAGTAATAATAATAATAATAATAATAATGATAATAATAATAATAATAATAATAATAATAATAATAATAATAATAATTGGTGAATACTATACAGCCTTTGGTCCTAATCCATAATGAATATTGCTTCTCACAAACATCTGGTTTCGGTTCCTTTAATTGTCGAGATATTGAATGTAATGGTCATGCTAAGCTGTTTGTGCTATTTCTACTCATCTCCCCTATATAATAAAAAGTGTGTCTTGCTATATATATATATATATATATATATATATATATATATATATATATATATATATATATATATA
>NC_090757.1:20945857-20948357 GCF_036898095.1 Palaemon carinicauda
AACATTTTTTTTCTCTCTCAAGGGGTTAAGTACTGCACTGTAGTCGGTCAGTGGCTACTTTCCTCTTGGTAAGGGTAGAAGGGACTCTTTAGCTATGGTAAGCAGCTCTTCTAGGAGAAGGACACTCCGAAATCAAACCATTGTTCTCAAGTCTTGGGTAGTGCCATAACCTCTGTACCATGGTCTTTCACTGCCTTGGGTTAGAGTTCTCTTGCTTGAGGGTACACTCGGGCACACTGTTCTCTCTTGTTTCTCCTCCTCTTGTTTTGTTAAAGTTTTTATAGTTTATATAAGAAATATTTATTTTAATATTGTTGCTGTTCTTAAAACAATTAATTTTTTCCTTGTTTCATTTCCTTACTGGGCTGTTTTCCCTGTTGGAGTCCCTGGGCTTATAGCATCCTACTTTTCCAACTAGGGTTGCAGCTTAGCAAATAATAATAATAATAATAATAATACATTTGATGATACAGAAAATTTGTTGCTGAGCAACAAAAAATTCATTATTATTATTATTATTATTATTATTATTATTTTTGTTGTTGTTGTTGTTGTAGTTGTTATTATTTTATTATTATTATAATAATAATAGTAATTAATTAATAATTATAATCATAATTTGTAATTATTATAATTATAAATAATATTAAATAATTATAATAATGATAATAATAATCATAATAATTATTACTATAATAATAATGACTTCTATTTTGCCTAGTTTTGTTGCATAGTAATCATGTCTTTTGCATACTTTGTGTTGCTGACACATTGCTTTAGAGTTGATGATAAATCGTAGCTCTCCTTTACCTATCTGTGACAGAAATAATTTCAGTTTGTGTTCAAAATCTATCACATAGTCGGCCAGCTGAGAAATAAATTGGATATTCCCTTGAAGATTTGTTTCACATTTTCATATGACTTGTGAGATCCTCAAAACATGACGAACCTCAAAGCCAGTCGACATTTTCAAGTTCTGGTACTACCCATCTCACTATGAAATATCTCATTTTCATCCAGAGGGTGAATATATTTTTAGTGTATTTCCCTTGCTTAAGTCCTACTTGATTGAAAAAAACGAAATCGTCATTGTATGTTTCAATTTCATCAATAAATTGCTTTGTAGGTTGGCCAGGGCACCAGCCACCCGTTGAGATGCTACCACCAGAGAGTTATGGTGTCTTTTGACTGGCCAGATAGTACTACATTGGATCCTTCTCTCTGGTTACGGTTACTTTCCCTTTGCCTACACATACACTGAATAGTCTGGCATATTCTTTACATATTCTCCTGTCATCATACACCTGTCGACACTGAGATTACTAAACAATTCTTCTTCATCCAAGGGGTTAAATACTGCATTGTAATTGTTCAGTGGCCACTTTCCCCTTTCTAAGGGTAGAAGAGACTCTTTTTAGCTATGGTAAGCTGGTCTTCTAGGAGAAGGATACTCCAAAATCAAACCATTGTTCTCTAGTCTTGGGTAGTGTTATAGCCTCTGTAACATGGTCTTCCACTGTCTTGGGTTAGAGTTCTCTTGCTTGAGGGTACGCTCGGGCACACTATTCTATCTTATTTCTCTTTCTCTTCTTTTGTTAAAGTTTATATAGTTTATTTAGGAGATATTTATTTCAATGCTTTTATTCTTCTTGAAATATATTATTTTTCCTTGTTTCCTTTCCTCACTGAGCTATTATCCCTGTTGGAGCCCCTGGCCTTATAGCATCCTGCTTTTCAAACTGGGGTTGTAGCTTAGCAAATAATAATAATAATAATAATAATAATAATAATAATAATAATGATAATAATAATAATAATGTGAAGCTGAAAGGGACTGTAAAAACTAAAACTTTCATTACGTGATCAGAGTCAAGTTCTTTTCCATACAAATTTTGTTGATAAATTATACAGTGAAACTTTGAATCCATATTTATGCTTTCTAAAATGTTTGATTTATAGCTGCATCCATTCATTCTGCTTGCCTATCATTGCAGAAATCCCATCAGTTCATATACCTAGTAACTTGTTCAAATTTAACTAAATTCCCGAAATTTGTGCTTAAAGTCTATTAAATAAATCACTACCAGTAGTCTGCCCTTCGATAAACTTAGCCCTACAAGTTTCTCCTGAATAGAAAAGTCATTTGTTACAATATATACATTTACAAGTAGCTGAGCTGTAGTTGTAACGTCAATAGATGCATCTACGAGTTGGAAATAAACAAATTGTTTATCTTTCTCTTTCAAATGCCCTACAATATTATTATTATTATTATTATTATTATTATTATTATTATTATTATTAATTGCTAAGCTACAACCTTGATTGGAAAAGCAGGATGCTATAAGCCCAGGGGCCCCAACAGGGAAAATATCCCAGCGAGGAAAGGAAATAAGGAGAAATAAAATATTTTTAGAACAGTAACAACATTGGAATAAATATTTCATATATGAACTTTAAAGGATTTAACAAAACAAGAGAAAGAGAAATTAGATAGAAT
>NC_090757.1:20953357-20958357 GCF_036898095.1 Palaemon carinicauda
ATTGCACTCTCCAAACGTTAATCTTCCGTTACTGCTGCAATATTCGAGACTATCCAATACTTGATCTACTGTCCTGCTTCATTCCTAACTACTTTCCTCTAGGTAAGGGTAGAAGAGACTCTTTACCTATGGTAAGCAGCTCTTCCAAGAGAAGGACACTCCAAAATAAAACCATGGTTCTCTAGTCTTGGGTAGTGCCATATCCTCTGTACTATGGTCTTCCACTGTCTTAGGGTAGAGTTCTCTTACTTGAGGGTCCACTCGAGCACACTATTTTATCTTATTTCTCTTCCTCTAGTTTTTTGGAAGTTTTTATAGTTTATATATGAAAGATTTATTTTAATGTGGTTACTGGTCTTAGAATATTTTATTTTAATGTTACTGGTCTTAAAATATTTTACTTGTTCATTACTTCTCTTGTAATGTTTATTTCCTTATTTCCTTTTTTCATTGTGCTATTTTTCCCTGTTGGAGCCCTTGGGTATATCATCCTGATTTTTCAACTAGGGTTGTAGCTTAGCTAATGATGATAATAATAATAATAATAATAATAATAATAATAATAATAATAATAATAACGGTCGTGCAGCGTTTCTCGGTTTTGGGAATAAAACGCCTTCTCTTTAATATCTCAAAGGTGTTGGACGGCATCTGACACACTGCTCTTTAGTAGCATTCTACACATTGGTCTTTAGCAGGATCTGAATTCAACCCTTTGGCAGTGTCTGGCTAAAGATATTATCAACCAAACGTTCTACTAAAGACTTTCGTAAGCTCATTCGAAGCTTTATATCTACCTGCTTCAGTGATTCCGTTCTTAGTTTCTTGTCCTCAGTTCTGTCTCCTGCTCTTGTTTAACCTTTCTCACGACATTTCTTATAGTGTGCTTTTGTTGAGGATTGAATCATAACTTCCTTTGTCGGCTTTCCATCTCGAGCTGTTTCCTTTAGTTCAGATGACCAAGCTTTTGTGAATTGGGATTTAATGCACGTAATATAGATCTAGTGCTGTATTCCGTTTAGTGTTAATTAAATCCATTAGTTCTTGACCATCTGTAATATAAGTGTATAGTATGTGTTATGCTTGTTATGAAATCTATAAGGATATTACGCTATCGCCATAAGGAAAACTTCATATTAGCCATGTCATTCCAGTTTTCAAAAGCTGCTCCAATGATTGTGGTGTACTGGTTTTCATTTCTGAGGCTATATCTTACTTATACAATAAAGAGCAAGTGTCTGGCTATATATATATATATATATATATATATATATATATATATATATATATATATATATATATATATATATGTATAAATGTATGTATATATATATATATATATATATATATATATATACAGTATATATATATATATCATATATATATATTATTTATATATATATATAATATATATATATTATGTATATAAATATATATATATAGTATATAATATATATATATATATATATATATATACTGTACATATGCAGTATATGTATATATTTCTTTCCGGTCACGTTCAGTAGCATTGCCAGACGTGTAATTACTTGGTCTCTCCCCGTCCCTCGGGTAGGGGGAGAAGGACTAGTCATACACTGGTGAGAGCGGCTGTAGTTAGAAAGGGGGAAGGGATGGTGGGAAAGGTTGAATCCGCGCATGTGTGTGTACGTGTGCATATCTATAAAAATATTCATACGTTATTTTGGACAGGTCGCGTACACTAGTACTAGTTTATTAATCTAGATGAGTTTTACTATCATCTTTCCCAGGTTTCTCATTATGTTTCGTTTCATAACAATTAGTTTCGATCTGTAACTCTGCCTTCATCTCGTCCCTAGGTGGCGTTTCCGTGATCAGCTTCCCCATTTTTAGAGAATGTAGTTTTAATGGGAAGAGGATTTATTTTAAATTGGTAAAATAACTCATCCTCTCGAAGACAGTCGCATCGCATACTTGATAGAGGCAAGCCAAAGATTATTTACTTTACGACTATTTCATTCCCTTTAACACGAGTGATGCCAGAAAAATTTGCAATCAATGGGTAAATTAATCACTTTAACACTAGGCTTTAGCACTATACCCTTTCTAAGTTTCTCGTGATTCCTATAGCGTTTCCTCCCTTCAGGATCACGAGAAAAAACTCTCTGAGTAGCCATCCTCGCAAGAAACATGCTGCCTTTGAACTATTTTTGAAATGCTGTTTTCCATTTACTGGAGTATTAGGGTCATCAGAGAAAAGCAAATTTATATCGAAAACCAATAGATTAACAACCGTTGAATGTGGCGCAATCTAAAGAACTTTTAATTTGCAAGCAATTGATATTTTTTTGTCTTTCTTTGTTGCATAATCCATCCAAATACATTGATTTGCCATTAATTTGTTTGTGGATACGATTGCGATATCAGCATCAAGGCAAAATGGATGGATGAAAATGAAAGAACAAATGAGAGATTATCTGGATATCAAAGATGAAATATCACAACGTACAAAGGAATGAACTCACCAATCACATTGCATTAATTAATCAAGCATCAATAGACGACAGTGCCTAGGTAAGCTGAAGCTCGGTCGCCAGTGATACAAGTTCGCTTCACTTTAAAAAGTTCGATTTGGGGGAGGTTGCATATCAGCCGAAAATCATGACTTCAACTAACACTATAAATGTTCTATTGTGGCTAAGTCTCACCTGCATTCAGATAATTGAGATTTCTATTGCTTTTTATGTTTTCTTCAAGAAATAGCATTTTCAAGGGGATGCTCACACACGTATATGTGTTTGTGTGTATATACTGTAATATATATATATATATATATATATATATATATATATATATATAAATGTGTGTATATAATTATATATATATATATATATATATATATATATATATATATATATATATATAAATGTGTGGTATATATAAATATATATAAATATATATATATATATATATTTATATATATATATATATATATATATATATATATTGTATATATATACATATATATATACATATACATTATATATACATATATATATACATATATATATATATCATATCAAGCTGTTAAGCCCAGTTAATTAATGGGTTGTTTGGATCCCACCTGGGCTATTCACGGATCGTAGATGGATTTTACCATCATCCTGCACCCTGATACTCAAAACACCAGTTTCCACTTCTGTTACCTTCTAACTCTAACTATAACTTTCATTCCAACTATCCTCTAATTCTAGCTATAGCTTCATACCCAGCAAGTGCGTCACTTCCAATTATATTTTCCTCCTGATCAGATGAATATTTTTCATCATACCACAGATGTTTTGTTTTTTGTTTACATTAACATTATTTAGATTATAGCTTCTTCCTGATAACAGGGACATTTTCCATCATACCTCAGATTTTTTTTTTTGTTTATATGAATATTAATAATTTTAAAGTCTTTGATGCTTATCGATGTAAACTATTTTGTTTTAGTAGTTTTTATTTATTGCTTAACTTTGCAGAGTTGCTTAGTTTAGGTTATATTAAGAACTTAACCATTGTAGAGGTAAAACAGGAAAGTTAAAGTATTTTTATACTTATCCTTCATATTAAAATACATATAAAACATTAGAAATCAATACTATAATATGATATTTTAATCTAAGACAAATTGAAAACTCAATCAATAAATCGTCATATTTATCAATTAAAAGCTTACTAGATTCATACATTAAGAAATAAAACATAAAACATCTAGACTAATACACCATATGCTGGTTTACAACCATAACTATAGTCCATTTCTTTTAGCGATGCATATTTGCACCGACTCGCGGTGCTGCCCTTTTAGCTCGGAAAAGCTTCCTGATCGCTGATTGGTTAGAATTATATTGTCCAACCAATCAGCGATCCGGAAACTTTTCCGAGCTAAAAGGGCACCGCTGCGAGTCGGTGCAAATATGCATCGCTAAAAGAAATGGACTATAACTACGTTGTCCTTCATCTGCATCTATAGCTTCTATTACAGCTTCCACTAAGCTTTCTAACTCCAACTACATCCTACACTCCATCAACCCTCTAACTCCAGCTCTCATTCCAATCCCCATTATCAAATGGTATAGGATCCTTTAAGGGCTTTCAGACTACCATACTTTAGCTGGCTAACCTATGCAGAAGATTAGTTACAAACATCCAGACGTTAGATATATTACTTTTGATAATGAACTAAAAGGCCATAATTTCAATGCCAACTGTTCATCACCTTAATCCTTAGAAGATGGATACTGCATTTAGTGGGAGCTATGAATCTGTTTTGAGAAGTTATACCAGTTTTCGTCTTCCTAAAGTGAAAGGGCCACACACAAACACACGTGCACGCAAAATTGTTACATAATAAAGATGCTACCTGAAACGGCTGGCTCTCTCTCTCTCTCTCTCTCTCTCTCTCTCTCTCTCTCTCTCTCTCTCTCTCTCTCTCTCTCTCTCTCTCTCTCTCTTTTCTATATAATAAAGAACATGTGTCTGACTATATATATATATATATATATATATATATATATATATATATATATATATATATATATATATATGTTATATATATATATATATATATATATATATATGTATATGTATGTATATATATAAATTATGTATACATACACACACACACACACACACACACACACACACACATATATATATATATATATATATATATATATATATATATATATATATATATATATATATTCTTTTTTTCCTGTCACGTTCAGGGGGAGAGGAGTAGTCATACATTGATGAGAGGGATACCTCGAGAGGTACGCTCGGAAACCGTACTCCCTCTAATTGCCGAACCAACGGGTTGTAGTTGAGAAAGGGCGAGGGTGTGGGAGGGGTTGAATCAGTGCGTGTGTGGGTGTGTGAACTTATCTATTTAAATATGTAGATGTCTTTTTTGACGGCTTGGGTACACTTGCACTGACTCACAGCGGTGCCCTTTTAGCTCGGAAAAGTTTGCT
>NC_090757.1:20965470-20972970 GCF_036898095.1 Palaemon carinicauda
TAGTACATGGTGCACCTTATGGGTCATGGAGTTGAACACTGACAAAAACTAAATGTAGGTCAGTGGCTCCTTAACATCCAAGATCTCTGTATTATTAATGTTTCTTCAACTATATTACAGTTCCTTTGAAATTTAATACGTGATTCTTAATTTCAATTTACTTTTGAGAAACACGTTCGGTTTGTTTCTTCTTCGGTTGCACAAAAATTGCCACATTGAAAAAGTTGTTCAACAGATTTGTATTAATCATCTATTTGGAAGAAACGTTTTAATTCTTTCATTGTGACTTGTTTCGAGTATTGTTTTTCTGTCTGGTTTTCAGCAGCTGATTCGCATCTGAATTTGTTTGACAGAAACTTGAAGTATATCAAATTTCTCATTCCTGACCTGGATATTAATACCTGGCACCATCATTCAGTTAGTTCTTTATTTATGCATGTTACATAAGATTTTTCATAATTCTGACCATTCTCTGTATTCAGATCTAAGAGACTATGCCATGCTGTACGTAGTTCTAGGTATTGCAGCTGGTTATACCAGTTTTGCATTCCCCATCAAAATCCTCAATACTTCACAGTATTCTAGAAGTTTTATCCAGCTGTCGCCACACTGTGGAATGTTATCATTTGAAAAACTCGATACAATTTGTGTAGAATCTTATCCAAATTAAATTCTAATTCTATTTTTAAGATGAGAGCGAATTATTTGACGAATTTCACATTGTTTCTTTGAGTGTTTCAAATGTGTTTCCACATTCAACAAAAGCATTTCGTACACATTGAATTTTGCAATTTCTAAACCATCAATGCGAAATAGACATTTTTATAATTATCTACTTTTAACGTTGAATTGCCAACCCAGAACTTTAAATGTGTTTTTGTTAATTCTCCAATTGGCTTTGGCGTGTAGAATGGAGAATTTCTTGCAGCTCCAGGGGAAAAGTAATTGTAGATATTGATTTTAACAATTGCAAAAAATAAAGAAAAAAAAATTATCATCATCATCATCTTCATATTGACTTTTCACCAATCACAAAACCAATATGCTAATTCTATTTTCAAATCTTGTCCTTCAGTTCATGTGATAAAGAAGGTTTTATTAAATTTTATGAATAATTTAATTTCTCAAATGTAATTTGCAGAGCAAAGTTAATTTGATATGTAATTACCTTTTTCATCTAAATATACAGAAAATTTTGAAAGATTAGAGCAGTTGAAAACTAAGACAACAAACAAGTGAATAAGATTAGGTATATTGCATTTATTATTTCTCCGACAGACGCGTTCATTATCTCTCTCTCTCTCTCTCTCTCTCTCTCTCTCTCTCTCTCTCTCTCTCCTCCTCTCTCTCTCTCTCTCTCTCTCTCTTGTCTGTAGATAATATCATTTATCATCAGAGCCTTTTTCCCCATTTTCCTCTGCCATTATCTTGGAAAAAACCTATTGCTCATGAAGGTATTTCTTATCGTCATTCTTGTCTCCTTAGTCTAAAGCATCCTTTACTTATTGTATAAATTTATTGCATATTTTAGCTTCAAGTAATTATTTATTCATTTATCAAGTAATTTTGAATTATAGGTTGTCTATTTATTCATTAGGTAATATTGAATCATAAATCTATTAATTTATTTGTTGAATTTGTGAAGTTGCGTTTCATCCCCATTACCTTTTTTAGCTCGTTTTATTTACTTTCTTTCGTCTTGGATATTTTTTTTTTATCTTTTCTTCCTCTCTGACTTCTCTTTTATTTCCCTCCTTCTTCAGTTTTACTTCATCTCTTTTCTCCTTTCCTTTATTCCTCTCTACTTTTCCCCATCCCTCGTACCCTATCTTTCCATTCTCTTCTCTTTCTTTCTTCACCCCTCTATCCCCACATCCTTTTATTTTTCTTCCTCTCTTCTTCCTCCTTCTTTCCTCCACCCTGCCTCTATGGGTTTTCCCTTTCCCTTCTACTCATGTTTCATTTTCCTCTTCGTTTCGTCCTCCTTTCTCTCTCCTTCCCTTCTTCCCCTATCCTTCTCCCATTTCCTCTAGCCTTCCCCTCCCCTCCCCTTCTCCCATTTCCTCTAGCCTTCCCCTCCCCTTCCCTTATCTCCCTTCCTCTATCCTGCTACCTATTCTTCTATCCTTCCCCCCCCCATCCCCTCTCTCCTCTATCCTTCCCCTCCCACCCCCTCTCTCCTCTATCCTTCCCCTCCTTTCTTTCTACTGTCTCTCCTCTTCCCTTTCCCCTTTACGTTTCCTCCTCTCCTTCCTCCATCTTTCGCCTCACATTCCTCAAACTCCCGTGTTTCATTTCCTCTCCCTTCTTCCTCTTCTTTCCCTCCCCCTTTCCTCCATCCATCTCCCCTCCCCTCTCCCCCTCCATTCTCTTCCTTACGACTCTCCTTCCTCCTCTCACTCCTCGACCTTTTCGTCCCTTCGCCCACTCGACAACATTTCGTCCAACATTCATTCACTGGTAACAAACATCTTTGAAAAAGAAAAAAGAAGAAAAAAAAGATTGTCTTCTCCTTCATCTATTCATGTGACATTTCGTTCGCTCAAGTTAAGTTCTCTGGACTCTTGCTCTTCAAAGCACTTCTCCTCCTACTCCTTTCCAGTTCAACCGTACGAGTTTAATATAGTTTTTTTTTTTCTTTCTGTTTGTGTGTGTGTGTGTGAGGTTTAATGCGTCTGTGTGTGTTTGTGTTTCTGAATTTGTCGTTGATATTAGTTTCAGGTATATTATGAGTTGTTATTGATTTTTAAAGATAAATTTACTCTATGAATTATGTTGAGATATTTAATTTGATTTGTTGTTGTTATAAGTAGATGGCGTTACACCATTATTTTGCAGAGAGAGAGAGAGAGAGAGAGAGAGAGAGGAGAGAGAGAGAGAGAGAGTAGAGAGAGGAGAGAGAGAGAGAGAGAGAGAGAGAGAGGCGTGTTTTAATAAGAAAGGACCCTTTGACTAGTACACGTGCCACTTCAGGTATCTAGGATATGGAGGAATCAATTAAGAAGTTCCATCTGGTACTTGTGAGGAATGTAATTGAATCGGGTATGAGCAAACTCGTAACTCTTGATGAATAGTTAGATATTTGATTATCTATTTTGCTGTCGGAGGTGTTTCGTCTCTACAATATTCTTTATCATTCTGTATTTCCAGCTGAGCTCACCTGGAAGATTTCTCTCGTTTGATATTAGGTGCTTCCGTATCCTCTGTCATCTTATTAATTATTATTATTGATTATTATTATTATGTATTATCTAAGCTACAACCCTAGTTGGAAAAAGCAAGCTAACTACAAGTCCAAGGGCGTCCAATAGGGAAAAGTAGCCCAGTGAGGAAAGGAAACAATGGAGAAATAAAATATTTTAAGAACAACACCACCAAAATAAATATTTCTATATAAACTATAAAGACTTTAAACAAAACAAGAGAAATAAGACAGAATAGTGTGCCCAAATGTACCCTCATGCAAGAGAACTCTAACCCAAGATAGAGGAAGACCATGGTACAGAGGCTTTGGCACTACCCAATACTAGGAACAATGATTTGATTTTGGAGTGTCCGAGAAGAGCTGCTAACCATAGCTAAAGAGGTCTCTTCTACCCTTACCAAGAGGAAAGTAGCCACTGAACAATTACATTGCAGTAGTTAACCCCTTGGATGAAGAGGAATTGTTTGGTAATGTCAGTGTAGTCAGGTGTATGAGGATAGAGGAGAATTTGTAAGGAATAGGCTAGACTATTCGGGGTATGTGTAGGCAATGGAAAAAATGAACTGTAATTAGAGAGAAGGGCGCTATGTAGTACTGTTTGGCCAGTCAAAGGACCCCATAACTCTCTAGTAGAAATATCCTTCCTTTCTTAGATAGTGTCTCCTTACCTTGGCCTGGAGGAGGAACGTTTTACTTGAATAGGAGAAATCCATAAAATTTTGCTGTTGGAAACCAGATTTGTCGTTTAAGCCTGTCGTAGACAGTTTTGCTTCTAAGGCTTCTTTCTTGGATAGGAAAAGGAATAACCCAGTTTCCTCTGGCTATGGATCGAGCAGCTTTCATGGTTGGACAGGAGAAACGTTTCTGTTTGGCCTTGAAAACCCTGTCCTTTTGATTCGATACGCGTTGCCTCCTCTCTAGTTTGAGCTTACGTGGGGAAATTTGCAATTTCTTTAAACGTTGCAAGACATCTTTATCTTTAATATTGTGAAGGAATTGATTTTTTATTTGCTTGGAATGTTGAGAATTTTATCTTTATATATCTATTGAAATATAACTAATTTTACGACTTCGTGTAACTTTTTTTATTAAAAAAGCCTTTAGATGGCTACCTTAGTTCTTTTTTAAAGACCGTCGGAGAAGAGAATTCGGCGGGATGTGAGACTTTTATAATAGCGTATTGATAGGAAGATAACCTTATTTTCCACCGCGCGTTAGTTTTATTTATTTTTTTTAATTAACCCTTTGGAAAGGCTTCAGATAGCGATATGTACTCTCTCTCTCTCTCTCTCTCTCTCTCTCTCTCTCTCATCTCTCTCTCCTTCTCTCTCCTCTCTCTCCTCCTCTCTCTCTCTCTCTCCTCTCTCTCTCTCTCTCCTCTTTTTGTTTCTTTCTTTCTTTCTTTTTTTTTTTTTTTTTAGATGGTCGGAGGGGAGAAATTCCCACACCGGAAACTTCAAGTAGACCGAAATTATTGCCTCCTGAAGTGGATGGGATCCGTGACAATTGGAATATTTTTTTTTTCATCGTAGGTAATTTTGAAGTAAAGTCAATTGATCCATTACGTTTCTGATAAAATGTGCCATTGGGTTTATATGACCTACAGATGTAAATTTTCAAGATTCTTATGGGAAAAGGACACTCCTAGGTAGAGGTTGGGCAGGGCACCAGCCATCCGTTGAGATACCACCCCTAGAGTTATTGGGTTCTTAGACTGGCCATTCAGTACTAAATTGGATCCCTTTCTCTGATTGCGGCTCATTTTTCCTTTGCCTACACATACACCGAATAGTCTAGCATATTCTTTATGCATTCAACTCTGTCCTCACATACCTGACAACACTGAGATTATCAAACAATTCTTCTTCACTCAAGGGGTTACTGCACTGCAATTGTTAGTGGCTACTTTCCTCTCTGTAAGGGTAGAAGCTATATTAGGCTATAGTAAGGCGCTCTTCTCGGAGGAAACTCCAAATCAAAGAATTGTTTGTTAGACTTGGGTAGTGCCATAGCTTCTGTACCATGGTCTTTCACTGTCTTGGGGTAGAGTTCTCTTGCTTGAGGGAACACTCAGCTTACTATTTTATTTGTTTTCTTATTTCTTCTCGTCACTTATTTTTCCCAGTTGGAAAAAATGGGCTTATAGCTTCCTGGTTCCAACTAGGGTTATAGTTTAGCTAACAACAACAACAACAACAACAACAACAACAATAATAATAATAATAATAATAATAATAATAATAATAATAATAATAATAATAATAATAATAATAATAATAATAATAATAATAATATAATAATGAGAGATTATTAATAATGAGAGATTTCACAAGAACTCGACGGATAATCCTTCAACTGTTATGATTATATCTGGTATTGTTTTAGAATTAGGCATATCTGGTTCCTGGAATTTATAACCAGATAACTGTGCGGACGTGAACTTGGTGAGTGTTATTATAGATGGAATTCAGCCTTTAAAATATTTACTTCTATTTATTTTTGTAGCTCTTCAGACTAGATGAATCCTTTGTTTGATTGAAAACTTGCATTCATGAATAATTCTCTTTTATTTGATTTTAAATATTTGAAAATTATTTACCTACTAGTGTACCCCAGCCGTCAAAAATGTCGTGAAAATATTTAGATTAATATGCACACACACGCAAACGCACAGACACACATTCAACTGTTTCCACCCCTTTTCTCGGGGTACCCCCTCTCACCAGGGTATGACTACTCTCTGTCCTTGAGCGTGACATTAAGGAAATATATATATATATATATATATATATATATATATATATATATATATATAATATATATATATATATATATATGTATATATATTTATATATATATATATATATATATAATATATATATATATACATATATATAATATATATTCAGTATATAGTTAATATATATATATATATATATATATATATATATATATATATATATATATATATAGAGAGAGAGAGAGAGAGAGAGAGAGAGAGAGAGAGAGCGAGAGAGAGAGAGAGAGAGAGAGAGAGAGAGAGAGAGAGAGAGAGAGAGAGGAGAGAGAGAGAGAGATTTTCAGCCACTTCCTGTATATTAATAAGATGTATTTTTTCCATTTTCGTTAATATTACTGGCAGTTTTTGTCCTATTCAATATTTTTAAAAGATACTTTTGCTAATGACATAAACTTTCATCAAATGCTAAATTTTTTACTATAGGCAGTTTTGATATTCTTATTTAAAAAAAAAAAAGGTATAAATTTCGAAACAAAATATATATAAAAAAACATAATAGAAGGCTTTAGCAGGACGTATAATCCCATATTATAACGAGCACCTAATCTTCCCCGAGTGATCTCAAGAGACCCTGTGTCGGCATTCTGGCACACTTCAGTCCCTCGTTTTAATGACTTGTTTGTGTCAATTTTTTTTTATTGCAGTACTTATCTGTTTACGATATTTTCTACAGACAAAATTGAAAATAGAATATTGTCTATAGTTTTTATGTTGGAAGCTTTATATAGAACATTTTTTATATATATATTTTTCGTCTAGTATTTTTTTCTACTTTGGCAGGGATGTCCTGTTATTATTATTATTATTATTATTATTATTATTATTATTATTATTATTATTATTATTATTATTATTATTATTATTACTTGCTAAGCTATATCCCTAGTTGGAAAAGCAGGATGCTATAAACCCCGGGGCTCCAACAGGGGAAATTTTGGCCTTACTTCAACAGTAGAAACTTTTATGTCAAGAACACAAGTGTTGATGTATCAATTTTGATAGGTGCGCTCTCTCTCTCTCTCTCTCTCTCTCTCTCTCTCTCTCTCTCTCTCTCTCTCTCTCTCTCTCTCTCTCTCTCTCTCAAAATGATTTGTTGCAACAAAACTATACCGGCTTATAAAATGTATTTTTTGACATTCAGCCTTACAAATTAGATTAATCTTAATTTCTTTTTCATTTCCAGGTTCCATTCCACACCCACGATGAAGTGTCATTTCAATATGGGAGTCATGAAACTCAGCTACCATTATTTGTGCGATGTGAAAGTGGATTGATTGTCATTCTATTGAACTTGACCATATAACCAGAGACGTAGCTATATAAGGCGCCGAATAGATATATATTTATCTAGCATTATCAGAATAGCCCTAGTGGTACTTGTGTTGAAAATTTCTTATGACTGTATTAACTGACAATCGTCTGTCACTGGAAAAAAATATTCCGGGCTTTTTATCTGTAGCAAAACGTTTCTATCACTGAAAATCCCTTTAAACGT
>NC_090757.1:20977970-20992970 GCF_036898095.1 Palaemon carinicauda
TTCATTACATTTGTCCTTATATTTATACAGTAATTAAGATCATGCAGGCTTTTGATGCTCCAATAATCGTTCCTCTTATTTAAGAAAATTTTCTTTCTCACCCCAAATCAAGAAAGATATCGAATTTTTATTCATTTCAAAGTGTGAAGAATGAATTGCTAATAATGTATAAAAAGTTTCTGTTTTCAACTCTTCTCTTCCTGGAATATGATTGAAGAGTTTATTGCTGGAGGGAATTTAAGCTCAGAACACGGAAGGGATCTTGTTAAAAATAAAATTCTTCCCCCATTAAAGATGGATAGAGTGGTGGGCCCTGTTCGACCGAGAGAGAGAGAGAGAGAGAGAGAGAGAGAGAGAGAGAGAGAGAGAGAGAGACCTGAAGGCAAGTCAAAGACAACCCCTTCGTAATTATATATTTTTTTTTTCCAAAACGGTTGAATATATTTTCATTTAAGATTTTCTTTCTCAGTTCCACCTTATACTTATAGAGATATGACTTAAAGGCTTCTTAGTAGGCCTATCCTCATTCATGATGTTATTGAATTGAATAACGTTCATTTGATGTTTTCGAAATCGATCACTTTTCCATGCTTGATATTTTAGAAATTAATAACTTGATCTCTCTAGATGACTTTCAACTAAATTACTTTCCATTTTAGGTTTCGAACAAAACTTACCTATTATTGATATTTTCTAAATGAATAACTTTTCCATATTTGAATTTATCCTATACTTGATGTTTTCAAGCTAAATAACTTTCTTTATACTCTATGTTTTCAAACTCAATAACTTGTTCATGCTCTGTTTTCAAATTGAGTAACTTATTCATACTCTATGTTTTTAAACTGAATGAATTTTTCATGCTCTATGTTTTTAAACTGAATAACTTGCTCGTACTCTGTGTTTTCAAACTGAATAACTTATTCATACTCTATGTTTTCAAACTGAATAACTTGCTCATACTCCATGTTTTCACTCTCATACCTGAGATTTCAAACTGAGTAACTTACCTATTATGTTTTCGAACTGAAAAAAAAACCTTTCCCCTACTCGATGTTTTAAAACTGAATAACTTGTTCATACTTGACGTTTTAGAGGTAAGTATGCTGTCTTATTGATGATGTTTTCGGATTAACTCTCTTGTAAACGGGTAAAGTTTTATTCACGTAATGATAAGCTTCCTAACTGAGTTTGTTTAATACCTTAAACAATATAAAGGTAATTATGACTTCGAGACTATTCCGAAGAATTTCTTCATGATGTTTAATCTAAACTTCACTATTCTGTGGTTCACATTATTTTGATTTACTTTTGCGATTGAATTTGTAAAGTTAAGTGATCACATGTAGCAGTTTGATTAGAAATGCCAAGAACAGTCGAAAAGATCTTGAGCAAGATCGGTCAAATCGAACTTGAGCCAGAACGGTCAATTTAGTCTGGAGTGATAAAGGTCGAAAGTACCTAGAAGAAGAGCAGTCGAATAGTTCTTGAACAAGAACGGTCAAATAAATCTTGAACAATCGTCAAATAGGTCTTGAACAAGAACGGTCAAATAAATCTTGAACAATCGTCAAATAGGTCTTGAACAAGAACGGTCAAATAAATCTTGAACAATCGTCAAATAGGTCTTGAACAAGAACGGTCAAATAAATCTCAAACAATGGTCAAGTAGGTCTTGAACAAGAACGATCACACAGATCTTGAACAAAAACGGTCAAACAGATCTTGTACAAGAACCGTCAAACAAATCTTGAATAAGAACGGTCAAGCGGATCTGGAACAAGAATGGTGTAGCATATCTGGAACGATAACGTTTAAGCAGATTTTGATAGGCTTGTGTTGACATTCCTTCTAGGTTATCTCTTTGAATTATGAATGACTGATGACCAAGGATGAAGAATTTATCTTTGCTTTTCATAGAAAGAAGTTCATGTTATCAATTATATTCTTATAATAATGAGAATAACCAAGCCTCCTTTATATGTAGATTCATGGTCCCAATTTAATACTCTTATTTAGTCAATGTTTAGAGACATTTATAAGGGTTTACAATGTATTAGTAATGCTGTTATAATCATCATCATCATCTCCTCCTACGCCCATTGACGCAAAGTGCCTTGGTTAGATTTCGCTAGTCTACTCTCTTTCTTGAGCTTTTAAATCAATACTTCTTCATTTATCATCTACTTCACTCTTCATGGTTCTCAGCCATGTAGGCCCGGGTTTTCCAACTCTTTTAGTGCTTTGTAGAGCCCCATTGAAGGTTTGGTGAACCAATCTCTCTTGGTGAGTGCAAAGAGCATGCCCAAACCATCTCTATCTACCCCTCACTATGATCTCAACCACATATGGCACTCTCATATTTTAATGAATATTTAACATAGATATTTATCAATGATAATGAATACTGATGTAATCGGACGCTCTTGCTGCATAATTTTGTTACAATACGAACGGCCTTCACATGTTTACCTATCTTCTGTTTATTTCCGTGACTGTGCTTTGGTATCCCAAGGGTGGCTCACGCGTTGACTGTGAAACTCAGCAAATTTCCATCCAATTTGATCTGAAAATCAGACGCGAACTTTCGTGCATTTCCAACATTTTCCAGAGGTTTTCTTCTGCCCGACTTATAAAATGCAGAAGACATATCTTGGACCTGGCTGACATGTCTTTTATTGGATTCCTCAAAGTTTTGACAGGCAGATTTTTCTGTTTTCGTACTCGGTTTTAGTGACGTGAAATGATTATTTCATAGCTTGAAGGCCCATATGTCGGTATGATATCGAACGTGGGTGGTTCCAAATAAGTTAAGGTACTGTTCGACAGATCGACAGGGGAGAGAGAGAGAGAGAGAGAGAGAGAGAGAGAGAGAGAGAGAGAGAGAGAGAGAGATTATTTTATTCAATCATCCATTAGGAGTCATCTAGCATCCTGGAGAGAGAGAGAGAGAGAGAGAGAGAGAGAGAGAGAGAGAGAGAGAGAGAGAGAGAGAGAGATTGATTGATTGATTCATAAGTAGAGAGAGAGAGAGAGAGAGAGAGAGAGAGAGAGAGAGAGAGAGAGAGAGAGAGAGAGAGAGAGAGAGAAAATGTTGATATATAATTACAATTAAAGAGGAAATATACAGTATCTATTAAAATTTTAATTCAAAATAATTCATCTTATTCACCATTGTGACATGGAAATCATTCGTTCCCACCTTCTTTACAATTCATGGATAATGTGATGGTTATGAACTGGGGTGAATATTTAGGGAAGTGGAATTTCTCTCTCTCTCTCTCTCTCTCTCTCTCTCTCTCTCTCTCTCTCTCTCTCTCTCTCTCTCTCTCTCTCTCTCTCTCATTGATTTTCATCAGGAGAAGCCGGAAACTTGTCGGGAAATGAGTACGATAAATTGATCTTTGGAAATATCTCTCATTAGGAGAAATGGCTTAAGGCAGGAGGATTTCATCCATAATTTAGTAGCTACTTACAGACACACGTACACACACATGTATATTTTATAATTATATATATATATATATATATATATATATATATATATATATATATATGTGTGTGTGTGTGTGTGTGTGTGTGTGTGACTTGGGTACACTAATATATATGTGTATATATATATATATATGTATCATATATATATATATATATATATATATATATATATATACTTTATATACATATATATATGTGTATATACATTATATATATATACGTATATATATATATATATATATATATATATATATATATATATATATATATATATACATATATATATATATATATATATATATATATATATATATATATATATATATATATATGTATGTATATATATTAGTGTACCCAAGTCATCAAAAATGACTTATAAATCTTTAGATAGATAGGCTATACACGCACACACACATTCAATCCTTCCCACATTCCCTCGTTCCTAACTACAACCCATTGCTTCGGGCAATGTGTGGGAGAATGTGGTTTCCGAGTGCACCCTCTTAAGGTAATCCCTGACCAGGGAATTACTACTCCCTCTCCCCCCTGATGGTGGGAGGAAAGACACTTGCTCTTTATTATATAGAGAGGAGTAAATAAACATATCTATTTTTTCCTATCATGCTGAACGACAACCACTTAGAAGACAACAGTCTCCCACAACTTGCCCAAACTAGCTTGTTGTATTTAGGAACGGGGTGGGCGGGGTGAGAAGGAGTGAATGTGTGTGTGTGCGAGTGGGTGTGCATATCTATCTAAATATTTAGATGTCATTTTTACGGGGCGAATATATATATATATATATATATATATATATATATATATATATATATATATATATATATATATATATATATATATATATATATATATACTGTATATTATGTATATATGAGTATGTGTGTGTGTTTAAATATACTGATGATTTACTTGGAGACAACAGCTGTTGTGTACTGTGAATTGAGTACTGCACATTTTTATGTTATGTTACCATAAGTGTCTTGTACTTAGGTCTGTATCGGCAAGTAATAAAAAGGGTTTATCAAACAAGCTTAAATCTTCCGTCATAAAAGTTCATCCCTTTTTAACCATTTTTCACCGAAATTCGATAATTCAGATCGAGCTGTATTTTGACGATGCAAAGTCCATCTCGGACAACACGTCATCTTTAAACCGGCGTGTCTTGTTAAGATGCTCGGAATTTGTTTTGTTTTAGAGTTTATTTTCTTATTACGAAATAAAATATTTTTTTAAAAATGGGTTTTTAGATTTTGCATTTTGTAATCCAACACGTTGTTCTAAATATTTCTTGAAATTCCAATAATACAAAATCGTAGATTTAGAAGGTGATTTTGAAAAAAAAAAATCTAACATGTCTTGAAAAATTGGAGCATAAATATAGTTTTGTTAAAAGTAATTCTTAGATTATGCGTTTCGTATAATAAGGCCTTATTCTATATACTTCTTAAAATTCTGTAAAGAAAACAGTTTATTTCGATGATGAATTAAAAAAGAAAAAAAGAAAAAAGAAATCGAACGTGTCTTGAGAAATTGGAGTATCTATGCATAAATTAAAAATATTTAAGACTGTTTAGATTCTGTTTGTGCTTTAATGTTTCTGAAATTATGAAGCTCTGGTGTTAATTCTTATATTTAAAGGTTTAAAGGCCGCTCATGAATGGCAAAGGGAAGGGACAGTGACATTGCCATAATAAGCAGGACAATGCCTTAGAGACTGACCATATTACATATGATCAGCGCACAAGCTCTTTCTCTATCCACCCAAGCTAGGACCAAGGAGGGCCAGGCTAATGACTGCTGGTGACTTAGTAGATAGGCCTATAGGCTCTCCAAAACCCCCTATCCTTAGCTCACAAGGCCTACGGGCTGCCAACGCAAGAGCCCGTGGCTTACAGAAGGTAAGGCAATCTCAACACACACTCACAAGGCTGGTGAGATTGCAGTGCCCAAAGTAACTAACGAGTTTGAGCTGGACTAGAACCCCAGTTTGGCAATTACCAGCCAGGGACTTTACCACTCAGGCCACCTCAAGCCTTTCTTTACTTGCATTAGAATTGCATGCTTAGTATCAGGTCTTTCCAGGGAAGCAAAAATGCCACCAGTTCTCTGTGCTTCGTGAGCCGCAGTAAACAGAGAGCATTTTGTCTGGATTTTCATGCATGCTGAAAAGATAGGATTGCTTCATTACTTGCTGTCTGCATTGTCATTATTGTGCTGGTACCCAGCCCTTTCCTTGGATAGTTTGTAATTGATTTTATTTCACGTTATTCTTGACTCTAGAGACATGAAAAATTAGTTGGAAGTACTAGAAGAATCGATGATTTTGTTGTATTTTATATTATTCGTTCTTGTATGTTCTAAGGGAGAGGAATTTTGTAGACTGCTGATTATCTTCAGAATTATATCTTGGGTATAATGCGGAAATCCTCAAAATTATATCCTGGATAGAATAAGGAGATCCTCAAAATTATATCCTGGATAGAATGCGGAAATCCTCAAAATTATATCCTGGATAGAATAAGGAAATCCTCAAAATTATAGCCTGGAAAGAATAAGGAAATCCTCCAAATTATATCTTGGATAGAATAAGGCAATCCTCAAAATTATATCCTGGATAGAATAAGGAAATCCTCAAAATTATAGCCTGGATAGAATAAGGAAATCCTCAAAATTATATCCTGGATAGAATAAGGAAATCCTCAAAATTATATCCTGGATAGAATGCGGAAATCCTCAAAATTGTATCCTGGATAGAATAAGGCAATCCTCAAAATTATATCCTGGATAGAATAAGGAGATCCTCAAAATTATATCCTGGATAGAATGCGGAAATCCTCAAAATTATATCCTGGATAGAATAAGGAAATCCTCAAAATTATAGCCTGGAAAGAATAAGGAAATCCTCCAAATTATATCTTGGATAGAATAAGGAAATCCTCCAAATTATATCTTGGATAGAATAAGGCAATCCTCAAAATTGTATCCTGGATAGAATAAGGAAATCCTCAAAATTATATCCTGGATAGAATGCGGAAATCTAAAATGTAAATTTCATGCATAGGATTTCCCTCGGAAGATAATTGAAAAACACGTCTCATACATAGACCCTTCTTTTACCACAGTAAGCCGATTGGCTCTTCTGTACCTATAGTAAGAATACTGAATTTCTCAGTTAGCCTTATAAAGTGGTTATCGTTGTATATCCCCAAAGAAAATTAACTATCACCCCCCCCAAAAAAAAAAAAACCCTATTAAAACAGACTAGACCTAGA
This sequence comes from Palaemon carinicauda, assembly GCF_036898095.1. Classification (NCBI taxonomy): domain Eukaryota; kingdom Metazoa; phylum Arthropoda; class Malacostraca; order Decapoda; family Palaemonidae; genus Palaemon; species Palaemon carinicauda. Next base: position 20,984,759 of record NC_090757.1, read on the forward strand.
GTCCTGCATAGCCAAAGCTCCCTAGGCTTACGGAGGGAGTTGGGGAAGGGTTGTCTCTGTCCATTGTGCCATCAGCTTAAAGTGAACTTCGATCAGGTTAACGAGCGCAATAATTCACAACCCTTCCGTCGTCCGGTTAGCATGTACATCCTGAAGGTTGTTAAAGAGTGACCTGTCATAAGCTAGCTACCTCTGTGGAGTCTTGCCATCTTTTGCCTTCTTGCTTCCTTCACTTCTCACGCAAACATTTTGTTTCAGGTTATTATTTTCGTCTCGTGAAAAAGAATACTTTGTGAGGTTGATATATATATATATATATATATATATATATATATATATATATATATATATATATATATATATATATGTGTGTGTGTGTGTGTGTGTGTGTGTGTATACTGTATATATATATTTGAATATGTAATATTTATATATATATATATATATAAATATATATATATATATATATATATATATATATATATATATATATATCAATATATATCAATATTAATATATATATATATATATATATATATATATATATATATATAAATAAATATATTTAAAGATGTATATATTTTTATATATGTCAATATGTATATATAGAAATATATATATATATATATATATATATATATATATATATATATATATATATATATATATATATATATATATATATATATAAACAAACACTGTTCGTTCTCCTCCCGCATGGATGCTCTTTACATTTCAATGGTAGCAGAGGGTGTACCATGCAAGTATTATTTACTCATCGCATTCCTTTACATGCTCTTTGCTTCAATAGGCGTAGGAGGAGATGATGATGATGACAGGAGATTGGTTTGTAAACACCCATAGCGTTTGAGGGTAGCAATGAGGCTATACAGTATATTTACATTTCCCTCTTCCCAGTCGCTCTCGTATCAGTACACGCACATTGAGAAACTATTATTAATAAATTTGTAATCATTATCCTGCCAATATTTGATTTTTTCAATAAGCTTAAATCATTTTAGGGTTGCACCTAAATTTTCATTAGGAATCTTGTGACCTTTACGCTGCCAATATCCTCTCACACTGACGTACTTACACCATTTTAAGATTGTAGATGATATTTTATTGGGCAATTTTTACCCATTAAAGTCTTATCACTGACACACACGAACCATTTTAGGGTTGCAAGAAGGGTTTGTGAAAGTAAATTTTCCTTGTTTCCCACTCTCTCGACATCATTTTAGGGTTGTAAGAAGGGTTTATGAAAGCAAATTTTCCTTGTTTCCCACTCTCTCGACATCATTTTAGGGTTGTAAGAAGGGTTTATGAAAGTAAATTTTCCTTGTTTCCCACTCTCTCGACATCATTTTAGGGTTGTAAGAAGGGTTTATGAAAGCAAATTTTCCTTGTTTCCCACTCTCTCGACATCATTTTAGGGTTGTAAGAAGGGTTTATGAAAGTAAATTTTCCTTGTTTCCCACTCTCTCGACATCATTTTAGGGTTGCAAGAAGGGTTTATGAAAGTAAATTTTCCTTGTTTCCCACTCTCTCGACATTTTAGGGTTGCAAGAAGGGTTTGTGAAAGTAACTTTTCCTTGTTTCCCACTCTCTCGACATCATTTTAGGGTTGCAAGAAGGGTTTATGAAAGTAAATTTTCCTTGTTTCCCACTCTCTCGACATTTTAGGGTTGCAAGAAGGGTTTATGAAAGTAAATTTTCCTTGTTTCCCACTCTCTCGACATTTTAGGGTTGCAAGAAGGGTTTGTGAAAGTAACTTTTCCTTGTTTCCCACTCTCTCGACATCATTTTAGGGTTGCAAGAAGGGTTTATGAAAGTAAATTTTCCTTGTTTCCCACTCTCTCGACATCATTTTAGGGTTGCAAGAAGGGTTTATGAAAGTAAATTTTCCTTGTTTCCCACTCTCTCGACATCATTTTAGGGTTGCAAGAAGGGTTTATGAAAGTAAGTTTTCCTTGTTCCCCACTCTCTCGACATTTTAGGGTTGCAAGAAGGGTTTATGAAAGTAAATTTTCCTTGTTTCCCACTCTCTCGACATTTTAGGGTTGCAAGAAGGGTTTGTGAAAGTAAATTTTCCTTGTTTCCCCACTCTCTTCTACACCGTTTTAGGGTTGCTAAACTTTTATATATGTATAGTTTATACGTTCACTCTATTAGTGTCTTATTTTGACTGTTCATTCTTCTCTTGTAGTTTATTTATTTCCTTATTTCTTTTCCTCACTGGGGTATTTTTCATTTTGGAGCCCTTGGGCTTATAATATCCTTCTTTTCTAAGTAGGGTTGTAGCTTCGCTAATAATAATAATAATAATAATAATAATAATAATAATAATAATAATAATAATAATAATAGGTCGCTAAGAACGTTCACATAAGTTTCTCCTATAGAGGTTGAATTTTCCCTTTACCCTTCTTTTCATAAATACGGCTTCGGGATAGAGACTATAGTCCTATAGGCTCACGCTAGAGGCGGGTAACGCAAGGTTTATGGGGTCTTATTAAGTTTTTATACTTTGCCATAAGAACATTTTGGTCGATCACCCTTATCCTCTCTTTCTTATAGAAGGGTAAAGTAAGATAAAGGCTTCATCTAATTTATTTTTTATGCTGTATTGGCAAATGTAATTTGGGACTTGATCGCTGGAAGTGTCTGTGAAGTAGGTCTTTGTAAAGAGCATTATATTAGTATTCGTATTATTATTATTACTTGCTAAGCTACAACCCTAGTGGGAAAAGCAGGATGCTTTAAGCCCAGGGGCTCCAGCAGAGAAAATAGCTCAGTGAGGAAAGGAAACAAGGAGAAATTAAATATCTTAAGAACAGCACCAACATCTAAATAAATATTTCAATATAAACTATAAAAACTTTGACTAGACAAGAGAAAGAAAAATTAGATAGAATAGTGTTCCTGAATGTACCCTCAACCAAGAGAACTCTAATTCAAGACAGTGGAAGACCATAGCACAGAGGCTATAGCACTATCCATGACTAGAGAACAATGGTTTGATTTTGAAGTGTCCTTCCCCTAGAAGAGCTGCTTACCGTAGCTAGAGTCTCTTTTACCGTTGCCAAGAGGAAAGTAGCCACTGCACAATTACAGTGCAGTAGTTAACCGCTTGGGTGAAGAGGAATTGTTTGGTAATTTCAGTGTTGTCAGGTGATGAGGACAGAAGAGAATCTAAAGAATATGCCAGACTATTCAGTGTAAGTGTAGGCAAAGGGAAAGTGAACCGTAACCAGAGAGAAAGATCCAATGTAGTACTCTCTGGTCAGTCAAAGGACCCCGTAACTCTCTAGTGGCAGTATCTCAACGGGTGGCTGGTGCCCTGGCCAACTTACTACGTGTTCTCTGAAAAGGATTGTGATAAGAAAGAGGAGCTTGAAGAAAATGAATTTTATAACAGAAGTTTGGAACTCTAATGACCGTGTATAAGTTTTCGAAACTTTGACCCCTTAAAGTTAAATATCTGTCATTATAGGTTAATGTACAGTTTGAAGTCTTCCTAACTTTTTGTTTTTTACTCCTTTGGTAGAACATATTCCCTATTTTGTAACATTATGAATGAGGTGTTTTTTCTCATTTATATTTATTCCCAAATGATTGTTGTTTTTCAGATAAAAGATGTTTCGAAAGGGAAGTTAAGGTCGGGAATAAAAAGCTGGTCAAAGTACCTAATCACAGTCGTTATTTTCTCTATCGCCCAACCTTTTTTCCAATCTGTTCTTTATCCTTAATCACTTTCGATACTGGAAGGTTTGGCTCTGGAACGGAAGCCATATGTCAGGCCCCGTGTGTTGTTTTGTTGTTTTTTCCCGTGCGCCGTCGGGGGGGGGGGGGGGTTATTATAAGGGAGGGAGGGTGGCAGAAATTCAGGGCTTAACCCTGCTAGAAAATGGGCTCTACCTTAAGGATTCTGTTGCTTTCTTGATTTCTGAAGGAAAAATTGCCCATACTTTTATCATTATATTTTCATGACTTCGTTACTGTTTCATATCTTTTGATTTTCCTTATGGCAAAAGGTATCCAAATAGTCTTGAATGAAAGTTCTATTGGTCAAAAGATTTCTACTCTTGACGTTTTCGTTTGTTTTACCACTGTAAAAAAAATCCGGTCTTATTAAATTTTTTGTACCTGATCTGATTTCTGGAAATTTGTATTCTTTTATCCAATTTCCACTGTATTCCTTTGAAGATTTAGATAACCCGTTGGTAGACATAACCGTCAATCATACCTCATTTAGTGTACTATGGGCATGACCGAAGAATCTTAGCAGTGTCCCATGGACACCTGGTTGCATCAGCCTTTTAGTTTTCTTCATAACCTCACTTTCCACTTACATCCTTCCACCTTGCTGTTCAGTCTCTTTTAACTTTATCTTCATGGAGCAACTCCGGGCTTTTATCCATGTTTTTTATCGGTTTTGAATGGCTTTCGCAGCCCCAGCACCTATATGGCCATAATTCCATTTATAAAAATTCCATATATAAAATTTGAAGATTGATTATGAAATACGTGATAGTGCTGTTTTCCAAAACGAGCTTTAAATTCGAGTCTGGGTAACATATGTCTTCAAGCATTCCTGCCTCACCTTCCTAGACATTCTGTAATATGAAATAAACGCATACTGCTTAACATACCCCATTCTCAAGATATCCTCTTCGTTGCATCCCGGGAGTCCTTTACGATTCATAAACTGATAATTTACTGCTTTAAACAAAATTGACTCGAATCCCCCGATCACCATATATTGTCGCCCCAGTCCTGGATCCATTGCTTGGCCGTTTCATTGGTGTTTTAGAGGTCTTGATCTGTACAGGTGAGTTCTAGTTCACATTCACGAGTGTTGCATTGTTTGCACTGGATAGCCATACTGGCAATCACTAGCGGTTGAGAGGTCCGATTTATAAGTGTTGGTCCCGGTCTTACCCACTCCGGTTCTTGCTCTAGTTAGTGTTACCCAATCTTTCAAGAGGGTTGTTCCACTTTGCAATTGTTCATTTGGGCCTGGATGGCAGCTTTTGTTCTGTAGTGCTCCCATTCTCTCAACTCCTCGTGTCTATGTTGAGCTGATTGCTCAGGATCTGGCACCGATGAGTAGTAGACTTTTTTTTTTTTTTGGTGGAATATTTCTTTACCTTAGAAAAAGCCTAAGAAGTAGAGTCCAGTGTGAATTCTGTTATTGCTTTACCCATGGCTGCCCTGCAATGGACTAGAAACTGCCCATGATAATAGGAATGATGATCACTCATATTCATCCTATTTATATAGGATTTATTTCTACTTTTGATACCCAAGTTTTGAGAAAACATTTGGATGACGGAATTCATATTCTGAATTGAGATAATCATGTTTGCAATCCATTTTCATCGTACGAATTTTGTGCATAGATTGCATATGTGCAAATAATAGTATTCTAATTTAAATTACTATAAAGTGTAAAGTTTCACAGTGTGAAATGTCCTTGGCAGTAAAAACCTGCAAACCAAACATTAGGATTCATAGGGAAAGACGATTAACTTGTAATTAACACCGGAAACTATTTGGAGAAACAAACTCTGGTGGCAGATGTAAAATAGGTTTAACGCGCACGCACACGCACATCAAGAATATTTCACGTGATGCATAAAGTCAACAACAGGAAATCTATGATGATAAACGAGACAGGAAGTACTTTTATGTACAATAAATATTTACTTATTATAGACGAAATCATTATCACTTGATCAATCATCTCATTTGAACACATCTTTACTATACTGTATGCGGTGTTATTACTTATTTAATGGATATCCTACGTTGAATACAATTGACGTTTGTAAATCAAATTCAAAATAATATCGAGGCCGAGAGAAATACCAGTATAACATTGAAAGCAGAGAGAATTTTCTCGCTGAGATGGTGAGCGGATTAATTGGCTTGGTTCAACGAATATCGGAAAAATATCTTTTATCGAGTCTTTTGTGAAGGGTTGAATTAACTTGTCAATTACGTGCTCCATAGCCATACTGTCACATGAGAGGAATTGGAGGGGCATAGTGCCGTAAAGGACCCACACAGTGCACTATAGGCATTACAGCATTCCTTTGGACCCCAGCTACATCCACTTTTTAGCCTTCTTCTGTATCTCCATTCTAGCTTATTTTTTCCCATTCCTGGCCACCATTTTTTCACTTTTACTTCATTGTAAAATTAAGATATTCTTTTACCTTGGCGCTCAATGACCTCGGTCCTTGTACCGTGCCTCATGGCTAAAGATCAACAGATCGAATCAAATCAACTTTGAAGTGTCCAGTTTAAAGGTTTAAAAACCTCTCATGAAAAGCAGAGGCAAAGGACAGTGACAATGCCCTAGAGCGTGACCATATGTACATATTATCAGCGCCCAAGCCCCTCTCTACCCAAGCCAGGACCATGGAAGGAACAGTCAATAGCTGCTGATGACTCTGGGTAGACCTATAGGCTCCCCCAAACTCCCAATCCTTAGTTCACAAGGAAGGTGAGGTTGCAGACACTGTATGAAACTATCGAGCTTGAGCGGGACTCGAACCCCAGTCCAGCAGGTAGTAGGTGGGTCAGGGCACCAGCCACCTGTACAGATACTACCGCTAAAGAGTTATGGGGCCTTTTGACTGGCCAGGCAGTACTACATTGGATCCTTCTCTCTGGTTACGTTTCACTTTCCCCTTGCCTACACATACACCGAATAATCTAACCTATTCTTTACATCATTTCCTCTGTCCTCATACACCCAACAACACTGAGATTACTAAACAATTCTTCTTCACCCAAGGGGTTACTGCATTGTAATTGTTCAGTGGCCACTTTCCTCTTGTTAAGGGTAGAAGAGAGACTTTAGCTATGGTCAGCAGCTTCTAGGAGAAGGACACTCCAAAATCAAAGTATTGTTCTCTAGCCTTGGGTAGTGCCATAGCCTATGTACTATGGTCTTCCACTGTTTTGGGTTAGAGTTTTCTTCCTCTTGTTCTGTCAAATTTTTTATAGTTTATATATGAGATATTTATTGTAATGTTTCTCTTATTGAACATTTTCCTCCTTGTTTCCTTTCCTTCTCTGGGCTATTTTCCCCTGTTGGAGCCCCTGGGCTTATAGCATCCTTCTTTTCCAACTAGGGCTGTAGCTTAGCAAGTAATAACAATAACAGCAGATTGTTTTCAGATTTTTTTTTTTCATGAAATTTGTGTTTGAAAAGTATGGAGATTATAAAAAAGAAAGATGGTAATTGATTGACGTCCATCAGTGTAGCAACTCTTCATTGTTTCGCCAAGAGAGTGAGTGGAGCCTTTAAGATATCTTTTCTTCCAGGTTGATATTTGGAAAGTTGCAATTTTATTATCTGATTAATTTTTGATCATTACGTTAATCAAGTATATACATATTATGATTATTATTATTATTATTGTTGTTATTGTTATTTTTATTATTATTATTATTATTATTATTATTATTATTATTATTATTATTATAAGCTAATCTATGACCCTAGTTGGAAAAGCAAGGTGCTAGAAGCCCAAGGGCTCCAACAAGGAAAATTAGCTCAGTGAGGAATGAAACAAAGAAATAAGTAAACTACAAGATAAGTAATAAACAATCAAAATAAAGTTTTTTAAGAATAGTATCATTAAATTAGATCTTCCATATACTGTTTAAACGATTAAAAAAAAAAAAAAAAAAAAAAGAGGAAGAGAAAAAAATAGAATAGTGTGCCCGAGTGTACCCTGAAGCAAGAGAACTCTAATCCATGACAGTGGAAGGCCATGGTACAGAGGCTATGGAACTACCCAAGACTAGAGAACACTGGTTTGATTTTGGAGTGTCCTTCTCCTAGAAGAGCTCCTTACAATAGCTAAAGGGTCTCTTCTACCCTTACAAAGAGGAAAGTAGCCATTGAATAATTATCATACTGTAGTTACCCCCCTTGAGCTAAGAAGATTTGTTTGGTAATCTCAAGTGTTGTCAGGTGTATGAGGACAGAGGAGAATGTGGAAGGAATAGGCCAGACTATTCAGAGTATGTGTAGGCAAAGACAAAATGAACCTAACCAGAGAAAGTGATCCTATGTAGTACTGTCTGGCCAGTCATAGGACCCAATAAGTCTCTAGTGGTAGTGGTAGTATCTCAAACGGGTGGTTGGTACCCTGCCCAACCTACTACGTACCTACTTACCTGTTATTTA
>NC_090757.1:20997970-21000470 GCF_036898095.1 Palaemon carinicauda
CACTGCAGTTTTTTTAATTTGTTGGAGATTTTGGTTTCCGAGTGTACTTCTATTGGTACCACATCCTTAGGGTATGACTGCTCCCTCTCCCTCTACCCTAGGGATGGAAGAGGCTGAGTAGTCAAATCTATGGCTGTCCATTAAGTCGATGACGACTACTGCTCTCTTTAATGATAACTAATGATGGTTAGATTAGTTGTGCTGTTGATGATGCCATTGTGTATGACTGCGCAGACCAATCCTAGAACCAAACTCTACCGCACATCTGGCAGGTCCAGTTGGGGTTCAGTGGGAGGGCTCCAATTATTATTATTTTTATTATTATTATTATTATTATTATTATTATTATTATTATTATTATTATTATTATTATTATTATTATTATTAGCTAACCTACACCCTAGTTGGAAAAGGAGGATGCTATAAGCCCAAAGGCTCCAACAGGGAAATATTACCCAGTAAGGAAAGGAACATTGGAAATAAATAAACTACAAGAGAAGTATTAAAAAATTCAATTACAATATTTTAGAAACCGGAACAGCATTAAGATATAACTTTCATATATTTACTATAAAAAAAACTTCAAAGAAAACAAAGGAAGAGATATAAGATAGAACAGTGTGCGCGAGTGAACCCTGAGGCAAGGGATCTCTACTCCAAGACAGCGGAAGACCATGGTACAGAGGCTATGGCACTACCAAAGACTAGAGAATAATGGTTTGGTTTTTTAGTTTCCTTCTCCTTTAAGAGCTGCTTTCTACAGCTAAAGAGTCTCCACTGAACAATTACAGTGCAGTACTTAATCCCTTGAGCGAAGAAGAATTTCTATTGATATTGTCTTTGTTCCCTGCGTTGCTGTCTTGCTAGAATTCTTTCATCTTCCTGTCCAGTTAGCCCCGCTCTGCCCGTTCGTTGTACATATAGTTTAATATCTTCCGGATTAATGTCAAATTTCTTAAGTGTTGCCTTTATGTTATCTCTATATCTTTTCATTTAGCCTCCCCCCCCAACCCGGTTTGATGTGCATTAGGGAGCTGTCTGTACAAGACCTGACGAGGGAGGCAGTGTTCTGGCATACGTATATGCCCAGTCCATCTAAACTTTCTTTTTGCTAGTGTGACCTCAATGCTGATTGATTTGGCCTGTTGTAGTTCTTCTGTATGTGGGACTTCATCTCTTAATATTATTTCAAGGATGCGTTTTAAGCATCTAACATGGAAGGCTTCCATAGGTTTTATTTGGCGACGGTAAGACAGTCCAGGATTCTGAACAATTTAGTATTCTGCACCATATAGTAGGGTGGAGAGGCATACAGCTGCATAGATTGAGATTTTATAGTGTCTATCTTTAGGTTGTTGTTATCGAATACTCTGAATTGAGGGCGTGCAAAGGATGCTGATGTTTGGTTGATTCGAGATATGATTTCTTCATTTATATTGTGCTTGATGGAGAACACACTGCCAAGATAAGTGAAACGTTCGACTTGTTTGACATTTTCGCCTTTAGTTTGAAACGTTAAAGGCTGTTTATTATTATTTCTTTGAGCAATCACTTCGGTTTAGCGATATTTATTTCAAGTCTTCTTTCTTGATAGATGGTGGAGACTGTTTTGAGACTGTGTTGGAGAGCCTCAGATGTGTGGGCTACGAGAGTGTAACTGTCAGCGTAAGTAGCTCTAGAAGATGTGCTAGTGTGGTTTTTGTTTCTGCCTGGAGATGCCTAAGGTTGAAAAGACTACCATTCAAGCGAAATTGAATTTTCACATGGTCATCAGGCTGCTGAACTCGATGGCTGAGAAGAGTAACTACTTTGAGAAAGATGATAATGACAGGAGTCATGATGCTTCCTTGTTTTACTCCAACTTCGACATTGAAGGGCTTATATTTGCTATTGACAATTTTCAATTGAGTCTCCCTTATCATCATTGAGATCCTTCAGGAAGTTGATGAATTTGTGTGGGACACCAAAATTAGAGAGACCATTCCACAAAAGATCATGATTAATAGTGTCGAAAACTTTGGTCAAATCAATGAAAGCAATACAGTATATAGATCACAGTTTTGCTCATGACATTTTTCTTCTAGTAGACGGGTGACAAAAATCGTATTGCCACAAAAGCCACATTGTGATTCGGGAAATGCTGTTTCTGACAGTTTTGTTAGTCGTTAGACCATAATTCTTGCCAAAATTTTACCAGCAACACAAAGGTGAGATATGTCTTGATTGTTGTCACATATTGAACGATCTTTCCATTTGTAAATCGTAATTATGTCAGTCTCTCTTGATTCTTTGGTGACTTTCAAGAGTTCAGATGGACAACATAAGGTTGTGGAGGCGCTCATGGAGTAGATATCCTTCCTCCTTGAAAAGTTCAGAGGGCAAACCATCTGTTTCAGGGCTTTTGTTATTTTTCAGCTCTTTGATGGCTTCATTAATTTCAGTAAAGGTGGGCTGATCATCAAGGACCATACTGGAGGTAGTGTTGGGAGGACGTCCATTA
>NC_090757.1:21005470-21019256 GCF_036898095.1 Palaemon carinicauda
TTATTTTTACGTGTTCGATTACAGCAAAGATTGACATCCAATTCCGATACCATCCACATCTGTTAACCCCTTTATCCCACACCAACGAAATCCTAACGTTAACCTTCGGGTCTTGGATATCTTTTTTTTGGTGCCCTGATGGAGTTGTGCTATCAGTGTACCTCGGGGGAATGCACAGTAGGCATTTCCAAAGGGTCTTTGTAGCCCTAGCAGGACAGTGCCCTGTAGACTGACCATACATACATATAATCAGCGCCCGAGCCTCTTTTCGTTCAAGCTAAGACCAGGGAGCGCCAGGCAATGGCTGCTGATGACTCAGCAGGTAACCCATAAGCTTCCCCTAAAACCACCATCCTTAACTTGCAAGGGTGATGAAGTTACATACGCAGCTGGAAACTATCGAGTTTGAGCAGGTCTCGAATCCTTGTCTCACAGATCTCTAGGCAGGGTCGTTTCCAGTAGTCTACCACAAACCCGTTCTGCATCCTTTCTTCCACGTTGCTGCCCAGCATCTTTTAGCTCTTACTTCTTAGTGAAACCGAGATTTCTTCCCAGTTGTATCTTAGTACTGAAGGATATCCCCATTCTCAGTCCTCAGTGGTTCGTGACAAGCTGGGGATGCACAGTAGGCCTACTACTTGTAGGTGGTTACTGGAATGGGGGTTATCCTGGAATTTTCTTATAATTTTTGTATAATTTAGTATTTTAAGCTGACAATAATAAATGTAAGCAAAGAATTGAAATATACTGCAATTTCATTGCAAGTATTGCAACATTAATAGTACAGATTTTTATCCATTTCAACTTTTTTAGAGTAGAGTAAAGGAAAAAAAAAGAAGTGCTTAGTTTTATCCGTCTAAGTGGACAGGTACACACACAGTGTAGACTGTAGACTGTACCAGTTAGTGTGGATTTACTAATGTGTCATTTGTTTATTTTACCACTGTAGTATATTATATGTTTTGGTACATTAACCCTTCAAAGTAACAGGCACACGGAATATCATCAAAGTCTAGCACAATTGAAATATTGTATTATAATTATGTCGTTACGTCGTTACGCAATTCTCATTAATGAATAATGACCTTGTTACATATTACATATTTTTGACGTTGTTAATAGTTTATATAGGACATAACTATTTTGACGTTGTTACTGTTTTTGAATGATTTATTGTTAATTTGTTATCATCATTTATTTATTTCCTTATTTCCTTTCCTCACTGGGCTATTTTCCCTATTGGAGCCCTTGGGCTTATAGCATCTTGCTTTTCCAACTAGGGTTGTACCTTGGCTAGTAATAATAATAATAATAATAATAATAATAATAATAATAATAATGATAATAATATTAAATTGATTTCATATTGAGGGTGAATTTCCAGAATAAACTGTATATGAATTATATGGATTAAATCAGTTTGAAATTGACTGTGAACGAAGATAAATATAATTTTCACTCGACAATGAGACAGAGGGAGATATGGAGTCAGGCAATCAAACAGACAAACACGCTGGGAGGAAAACTAGATAAAATATTCCGGGACCGGAAGAGACTTTGTGTAAACACAGGCTGAATTGAATAACATTCCAGGTCTCTTGAATGTCAAAGGGGAACATAAGGGATGTTTGACAGTTTGGAAGAAAGCTGTCTCTCTCTCTCTCTCTCTCTCTCTCTCTCTCTCTCTCTCTCTCTCTCTCTCTCTCTCTCTCTCTCTCTAGGTTCCTTTTTGGATGTTTGTGTGGTCGTACTTTCTTGGTTTTAACATCTTGCTGAGATAGTTTCGGTTTTCCTTGTTTTATGACTCTTGCATACGCTGTATATATATATATATATATATATATATATATATATATATATATATATATACATATATATATATATATATATATATATATATATATATATATATATATATATATATATATATACATACACGCGCGCACACACACAACAACAAAGACAGCCATTTCCAGTCCACTGCAGGACAAAGGCCTCAGACATGCCCTTATTCATGTCTGTAGATTGGCCAGTTTTCATCACCACGCTGGCCACTGCAGATTGATGATATATATATATATATATATATATATATATATATATATATATATATATATATATATATATATATATATATATATATATATATATATACGTTCTAAAACATAGGGGAAGATCCATCATACCTGCCGCACGCAAGGTTTTGGTAACATTTATTTGCTGTTAAGACAAATTGTTAATCTTATACTGGAGAAGACTAAAAACATGTGAAATGGATAGGCGTTATATAGTTTGAAGGAATTATGTAATTCATTTCCCAGCACTCTTTATACCACGGCGATATACATGGGGGCGTCGTTACGATTTGCGCACGCAATTATTGTTCTGATAACAATTGACTTCAGTTCCTCTGCAGTTAGATATTAGTGTCGAAAATCGACATCAACTCCTGCTTAGTGAGTTACTAGATTAAATTATTCTGGGTGATTTTATGAATGAAATGATTTAAATCTTTACCCAAGTTTAGAGAGAAAGGATTATTATTATTATTATTATTATTATTATTATTATTATTATCATCAGGTAAGCTACAACCCTAGTTGGAAAAGCAGGAAATAAACTACAGCTTATATGAGAAGTAATGAGTTTTTAAGATCAGTAACAACGTTAACATAGATCTGTCATGTATAAATTATGAAAAGACTTAGGTCAACCCGTACTACATTAAAGCAATTGCAATAAGTTTGAACTGAAGTTCCACCGTTTCAGCGGCCAGATGAAAATCCTTCTACAATCTGGTTCATTCCTAGAACTACTGTACAGTTAGAATCAAAAGAACGCAGACGCCTAGGGGGAAATCTTTTGTCAGATGTCTCTAGTGTTCCCATGACAAATCAGAGAGGGTGTTGCTCTTCTTACTACTTCTACGAAATGGGCTAGTGAAAGTATTAGAATTTTAGAAATCGAGTTGCCATATTTCATTCTGTTCTATAATTTGACGTTTCGAATATCCACGGCAAATACTGAATACACATACACACACATGTATATATATATATATATATATATATATATATATATATATATATATATATATATATATATATATATATATATATATATCATGAATCCGCAAAATCATGTAGAAGTTTTTGGAGTATCGCAGCTAAACAATTCCTTCCGTTAACAGCTACATTAGTTTATTTCGTCATTAGTCTTGTTCAAGTCACCGATGAAAGAAAAATAACTTTCAGATATCGTTCGATGTAAAATAATAATAAAAAAACACCATACATGAGTTATACCGGCCTAAATGGCATTCAGAGAGAGAGAGAGAGAGAGAGAGAGAGAGAGATTTGGCCTGAATACATCGTTTTTAATATATTTGTAGTACGTTGGCCAAAATTTACCGGTAACTTTTTGTGTTAGATTGGCGGAGGTAATAATAATAATAATAATAATAATAATAATAATAATAATAATAATAATAATAATAATAATAATGATGATGATAATAATAAAAATAATAATAATAATTGGACCAAAACATGAATTTTGAGTTCTGGCGAGGTGAAAATTGGCCCGCGCACTGAGCCCTTTATAATTAGGAATTGCAAAATATTTCTTTGGATTTATTAAACAGACGGGGCGTAACCCACGTAATTAGTTGTTCTTACCTTCTAAATTCCTGGAATTTATCCATTTATCCAAACCTACCGAAATTTTGTAACCCTTCCAGAAACCACATTATTACTTCCATTCTTGCCTGTTTTTCTTTCAATAATTCCAACTCTTAATGAGATAAAGATTTACTTCACGAACATCGTTTCTCTAGAGAATGGAACTTGTAGTGTTTCTCCAGATGATATTTAGTTTGAAATTTAGTTTTATGTAAGTAGGAGATATAAACTCGACGTTATCTTTTATCATTTATGGAGAGAGAGAGAGAGAGAGAGAGAGAGAGAGAGAGAGAGAGAGAGAGAGAGAGAGGGGGGGTGGTTGGTGAAGAAGTGAGAAGGGGTGAAAGAGTCCGAGGGTGGTGAGAGCGAGAACGGGTGAGAGTGAGATGGGGTGAGAGCGAGGAGTGAGAGAGGGAGAGAATATTGAGAGTCAAAGAAGATTGGGGGGCCAAGTTGTTCATTCCATACCAGTCATGTTACAGATGAACTCTCTATGATTAGCTGGCAGCTTGACTCCGCGTTATTCATTTCAGTGTTAAAATTACAAACTTCATTTCTAACTAAGCTGATATTATTTAGTTACCGATAATTTGTTGCGCTACGTCTTTATAGTGCGATTTGTGGAGCGACAGGGGAGAAAAAGAATAAAATCACGTCAATTTTAAGGAACAAGACCCCAAGGATTTCAATAGATAAAATAGAATTATATTTGAATAAGAACTAATTTTTGGCTAGAGTTCGTAAACAAATGCACAAAAGCTATCTAGAATATGGTACCAATGGGGCAAGGGGTGGGTGTGCTTGAAAGAACTTAATTTCAAGGTTGTAAGCAATGTTTCTCTCCTTTTTAGCTTAGCATTTTCAGTTCGTATTGTATAGTTTCTTTATTACAGTACATGTGTTTATTTTTTTAGTTTTATTACCCTGGTTTTTGGACAGCTTACTGGAAGATGTAAATGAGAATGTAGCAGCTGGACAGTAATAAGTAATAGTGATGTGGTTAAGGATCAACCTGAAGGACCTGTGTTTCATTGCGACTGAGACATCTTTGATCAGCTGGTGTTTGATGTTTATGGAACTAGATCAGATCAAAGTACAGTTGGAGTATACATGGAAGAATTTCGATTCTGTAAAGATGATGGCCTGAAATATATATATATATATATATATATATATATATATATATATATATATATATATATATATACACACACACATATATATATATATATATATATATATATATATATATATATATATATATATATATGGTAAATTTTGCACATTTAAACGTATTTTTCATATTCACATAAGCCATATATTTTTGATACATTAATGTCTGGATTCTCTTAACGACCTCGGAATCAGAGCCCCAAGCTAAATCACACAAAGACTACAGCTTCTGACTGGCTGGGAGTCGAACCCGGGTCCAGGAAACTTGTATGAACATTGACATACCACTTGGCCAAGTTGTATGTCAATGTTCTTCCCTGCCACCGGGATAGGGGGGGGGGGAGCCCCGCCATGTCAGCGGAAACAGGGGAGCCCTGCCCTGCCAATGGGAAGGGGGAACCCCCCTGCCAGCGGGAAGGGGGGAGCCATGCCCTGCCAGTGGGAAGGGGGGAGCCCCGCCCTGCCAGCAGGAAGGGGGAAGTCCCGCCCTGCCAGCGGGAAGGGAGGAGCCCCACCCTGCCAGCGGGAAGGGAGGAGCCCCACCCTGCCAGCGGGAAGGGGGGGGAGCCCCGCCCTGCCAGCGGGAAGGGGGGAGCCGCGCCCTGCCAGCGGGAAGGGGGGAGCCCCGCCCTGCCAGCGGGAAGGGGGGGAGTCCCGCCCTACCAGCGGGAAGGGGGGAGCCCCGCCCTGCCAGCGGGAAGGGGGGAGCCCCGCCCTGCCAGCGGGAAGGGGGAGTCCCTCTGGGCTAGCAGGAAGGGGGAAGCCCTGCCCAGCCAACAATATAGAGTTCCTGTATCTAGCTTATTTTTAAAAAATATGAAGGTGGAATCAGGAAGGCAGTCATGAAAAGCAAAACAAGACTCTTGAAGACTTCTTTCTCTCCGTGCGGAAGAAGAAGTCTTCAAGATTCTTATTTTGAAGACTTCTTCCTCATGGAGAGAAAGAAGAAGTCTTCAAGATTCTTGTTTTGAAGACGTCTTTCTTCTGAGAAGAAAGGGATCAACGCAAGTGGAATCAGGAAGGCAGTCATGAAAAGCAAAACAAGAATTTTGAAGACTTCTTTTTCTCCATGAGGAAGAAGAAGTCTTCAAGATTCTTGTTTTAAAGACTTTTTCTTCCTCATGGAGAGAAAGAAGAAGTCTTCAAGATTCTTATTTTGAAGACTTCTTTCTTCTAAGAAGAAAGGAATCAGCGACAAGTGAAATCAGGAAGGCAGTCATGAAAAGGAAAACAAAAATCTTGAAGACTAATAACTGATTTATTTGAAAGAATTCGGACAGAAAATACAAGAAGAGGGAGACAGGAAGGAGAACTGGAGAGAAGAAATAAAGTATACAAAAAGGAGAACTAGTTATTATTTGTTGATCAGTTTACGATTGTGCAGATTTGAAATGAAGTATAGCCCATAATATTGAAGATCCAAAATTAAGATTGTGCAGAATAAGGCGGAAACTGCACAGAAGTAGAGAATATTGAAGGACCAAATCTGAAAGTCTTCAAAATTCTCCCAAATCGTTGTTGGATTCCAATTTGTTTTTCTTCATCATTAGGTAAATTGAATGCTTTCCTATCAGAGCTCCAAAAGATTTTTAGTCTCTCTGTTAGGAGAAATATGGAATACCAGTGCATTTCCAAATCAGATTCAAATTGTCATTCGTCTTGAGCAGGAATGTTAGAAAAGGTAAAAAGATGGTTTTAATCGTTTTATTGAGCAACCCAAATTTGCAAGATTTTATCACCGACTTGCCTCTTAGGCCATGAAAAAGGAAACGAAGATTTGGGTGATGCAGAAAATGCTTTGGTGAAAGTTAAGAGAATTAATGAGTATGCGACTTTGGAAGAAAACCAAAATACATCGTCTGAAAGGAATCAGCGACAAGTGAAATCAGGAAGGCAGTCATGAAAAGGAAAACAAAAATCTTGAAGACTAATAACTGATTTATTTGAAAGGATTCGGACAGAAAATACAGGAAGAAGAGGGAGACAGGAAGGAGAATGGGAGAGAAGAAATAAAGAATCCGAAAATGATGTTGAATATCCAAAAATAAAGATTGTGCAGAATAAGGCGGAAACTGCACAGAAATAGAGAATATTGAAGGACCAGAGAAAGCTAAAATTCTTCAATCTGAAGTAATTTTTTTTTCTTCTAAAAGGAAGAACTTCTAAGGAGAGACACTCCAATTGGACGTCCTCCTGTTAGCACGTGCTTATAAGAAAAATAATTATCTAGGACCGACGAAGGAACGGGTTTGTGATCAGAGATTTTTGGTTTACTGCGCCCCAGATTTGAACTTCGGGCTCCAGCTTTGGTCGTCATTTTGTGTCAGACTCATCATCATCTGTCTGTCATCAGTGTTCGTGTCATCCAACACAAGTAACAGCTTTTAAAAGATACAACCGGCGCTCCGTTCCCTTTCGGGCTGCCAACGCAAGGGCCCGTGGTCCGCCTTGTACTTAGGTGGGTCAATCTAAATCATCATCATCAGGAGAGGCAATATGAGACCCGAGACCTCTTACGGTCATTATAAAAAGGATATTTTAATTGCAAAGGGATCGATGGTTCAATTGTGTTCCGTCGTCATGAAACACCTTCAAGATGTTAGTCAAAAGAAATTCGACCAAGAAGCGCAACGGCAGGAGGAGAGGAACTGGCCAAACGAATACTCTGAGGAAAGAGTTTGTTGCCGTTCATCAAGACCCCTAAAATATTGATACGCAATCGGGACGTCAAAACAAAAGTTAGCCTATGGGAAGAGTAAGAACGGGGTACCTTCACACGTGCGCACACGTATATATATATATATATATATATATATATATATATATATATATATATATATATATATATATATATATATATATATATATATATATATGTGTGTGTGTGTGTGTGTGTTTGCTGGGTATTATTTTCTTACCTGTTACTATTTTGCTAATTTCTATGATAAATTGATTTATGGGGGAATAAAACATTAAAGGGGATTTCGTATAATTACGATTTGATATAGCTGACCATAACAGGCAGTAAGTAGAGTATTGAGAAAATAGATCTTCCTCATTCATGTTTTTCTGAGGCTAAATTAACTAGTTTAGCATTTAAGTCCTATGGAATTAGGACACTCTTCATGGATGTTGATGTTTATGGAGGTGTAGACCCAAATGCTATTTTTCCTTCGTTTTTTATAAAGAGCACTGATATCTTAGCTCTTAAGTTGTCTGATATTTTCTTCAAGTTATCAAATTATATATATATATATATATATATATATATATATATATATATATATATATATATATATATATATATATATATGTATATATATGTATATGCGTATATATATGTATATATGTATAATATATATATATATATATATATATATATATATATATATATATATATATATATATATATATATATATATATTTATATTTATTATAGTCACATAAGGAGAACTGAGTTTGTGTTTTCATTTCTCCTTTCGTGGCTATAATACCTGATTATTTTATGCTCATCACGTGTTAGCTTTTGTGATTTCTACACACAGACACATATATATTTATATATAATGATAAATTTTGAAAATTTAGACGTGTTTTTTCCATTCATATAAGCTATATATTATACTCTCTTAATATCTGGATTCTCTCTATACCTCGGAATCAGAGAACCAAGGGGGAATCAACTCAAGAGATAATAGCTTCTGGTCGGCCGGGGAATGGAACCCTGGCCCGAGAAACTGGCACGAAAATTGGTATAATATACACACACACACACACACACACACATATGTATATATATATATATATATATATATGTATATATATATATATATATATATATATATATATATATATATATATATATATATATATATATATATATATATATATATATAAACAAATTTGTGTTTTGTATTTGCAGTTGATATTTGAGACGTCAAATGATGATAAAGAATTGAAATATGGCAACTCGATTTTTAACATTTTGTATGCTTTTGCTAACAAAGACAGCCCTTTACTGCCTTTGGTTTGCTAAGGTTTGTGAAGGCTTCGCCCATTTCGTAGAAGTAATAAGAGCAACACCTTGTCAGTTTTGTCATGGGAACACTAGAGACATCTGATGAAAGATTTCCCCTGAGTGTCGGCGTTCTTTAGATTCTAACTGTACGTACAGGATGGTGTCGTCTGAGAAGATAAGAATGTATGGGATTGTTAGAATTATATAAAAAAAATTCTTCTGCAACATTTACAAAAACTAAATGAACGAAAATTCCAGATCAGATTTTTTTTTTTTTTTTTTTTTTTTTTTTTTTTTTTTTTTTTTAGACCGTTTTTTTTTTCTAACAAATTAGGATAAGATTCAGCAGCTGAAGACCAGAGAAACGAACAGTACTTGAATGAAGGTAGAATAAAAGAATTAAGAAATATCTTCAGAATAGGCTGATCACCGCAAAATCTTAAAAGAGTAGGTAAGCAATTTTTGTGGAATTTAAGAAGAAACAGACAATGTATTTCTCTAAAGTAAATCTGCAATTAAAAATCACACCTAGAATTTTAGTTTAGTTGCATTTAGATAAAGGGACAATATCACTGCAAAGATTTGGATGTTGAGATATTACAAGTGTCGATGAATGGGTGGAAATGGAGCTTTAAGAGATGATGGCAGTAGGTCACCTACAGCCCCAAGGCGATGTTTTCTGAAATAGGCGACTGATAGTTTTCCTAATTGTGTAAGAATACAAGGCATTTCACTCTTTTAGCTACATGCCTTCGAGATTGAACTACAAATTTAAACTGCGATAATATCTTGAAAATACTGTTTCCTACTTGTTGCCACTCCCTGCTGACTCAGTGACCTATTAAGCCATTGATGGGAGAAGTCTGGATTGAAACTGAGGCCTTGTTATTAACAGCCACGTGCTTTACTACTGTTGCTCTGATAAAAAACCGAATGTGAGGTTTAGATGGTTCATGAAGAGCCGGGTTTTACCTGGTAGCATTTCGACGGGGTTTGATTGGTGCTTGTTAAGGAAAACTGTAAATAAGAGTCTTAGGTACGTTGAGGTCTGGTAGTAACCAAGAAATGATAAAACATATGAGAAGAAAATACTTTTTGTGAATGTGGATTTTCACTATTGCACCAAAAGCTGCCTTGCATATAAAAAAAGATAAATGTCGAATTTAGATCTATTCGCTCCTTAGGTGGGTAGTGCCTTCAGTGCACTTCACGGGGTAGGCTATACTGTAAGTATTACTTATGGGTATTTGCAGCCTTCCTTCGTCTCCATTACTTATGGGTATTTGCAGCCTTCCTTCAGCTCCGAGTTGCACTTAGTTTTATATCCATCTGCTTTACCTCCGTCAATGCTTCCTTTCCTCTCTCTTACTGTACATCCTCATCTAACGTTTACGGGAAGGTTTAACCACAGTTAAATTGGGAGCTGAAAGGCCTTCCTGGCCCCAGTGTTACACTATATAGTCCAATTTGATAAATCCAATATAATCTATTATAGAACATTTAGCTGGAATGAAAAGTTTACAAAAAAAAAAAAAAAAAGTTTTATATTCTCCCTAAGGGCTTTCGAGGAGTTGACAAAATAACAGTTTAAAGAAGAATTTAGGAAAAGGCAACGACAAACATTGAATTTCACAAGAGGTTAATTCAAATAGCATTTCCAGGGAACGATTATGGAAATTGTATGGACCTTTTCTTGTGTCTATGGGGGTGGCTGTGTGTGTTTGGCATATATAATGATATTCCTCTTTTTCGAAAAAGAAGAAAAGACGCCATTGGCGTTCGTTCATGCTTGTTAATACACCTCTCTTGCGAAGAATTTTTTCGAAAATCTTGCAAAGTTTTCCACCGACCTGTTCTTGACATTCTTGAAGAGGTGAAGAGTGTGT
Source organism: Palaemon carinicauda (assembly GCF_036898095.1). NCBI lineage: Eukaryota > Metazoa > Arthropoda > Malacostraca > Decapoda > Palaemonidae > Palaemon > Palaemon carinicauda. The sequence goes on from NC_090757.1 coordinate 21,016,228, forward strand.
GTATGAGAGAGAGAGAGAGAGGAGAGAGAGAGAGAGAGAGAGAGAGAGAGAGAGAGAGAGAGAGAGAGATGGTGCATGTGAATATATGAACAAAATTGAGTAGTGAAGTTTAGTATTAACATTTGCATGCATGTTATCGAATTATTCAAGTGAAGGTATATCCCAGTCCTTAGAACCAGTGGCCTACTACTACTACTACTACTACTACTACTACTACTACTACTACTACTACTATTATTATTATTATTATTATTATTATTATTATTATTCTAGTCTATGAACCAGAAAATGACTAAAATTATTATTATTGTTATTATTATTATTATTATTATTATTATTATTCTGTATCTACTACTACTACTACTACTACTACTAAAGTGAGGGTATATTCGAGTCTTGGAACTAGTGGATGATTGAATTAAATATTATTATTATTATTATTATTATTATTATTATTATTATTATAATTATTACCTCCACCAAGGTGATATTTTCGAGTCACTTTATTTATTTATTTGTCTGTGTGATTGTGGACAGTATTACGTCAAAACTACTCAACGGACTTTAACGAAATTTTCACCCCATTTATATCTTAGGCCACGGAGACTCCATTAATATTTGGTGATGATCCGGTTTCGGATCCGGATACTAGATCTGGATTTGCATTTTATTTTGTGTCAACATCATCTTTAGCAGAGGTAAGAAATCTCTGATTGCACTACTACTACTACTACTACTACTACTACTACTACTACTACTACTACTACTACTACTACTACTACCTTAGGTAGAAAACAGGGCTACAACAGGGAAAAATGGATTAGAGTTCTCTTGCTTGAGGGTACACTCGGGCATGCTGTTCTATTTTATTTTTTTCCTCTGGTTTTTTGAAGTTTTTATAGTTTATATATGAAGGATCTAATTTAATGTTGTTACTGTTCTTGAAATATTTCATTTTGATTGTTTATTATTCTCTTGTAGTTTATTTATTTCCTTGTTTCCTTTTCTCACTGGGCTATTTTTCCCTGTTGGAGCCTTTGGGATTATATGTTATTAGCCTAGCTTGTAATAATAATAATAATAATAATTATATTATTATTATTATTCTTATTAGTAGTAGTATAGTAGTAGTAGTAGTGGTGGTAGTAGTAGTAGTAGTAGTAGTAGTAGTAGTAGTAGTAGTAGTAGTAGTGATGATGTTGATGAAGAATAGCCCAGTAAGGAAAGGAAATATGGAAATAAATAAACTACATGAGCAGTAATGAATAATTTATTTAAGAAATGTTAAGGCCGGTAACAACGTTGAAATAGGTATTGGAAATAAATTTAGATTAGATACATTAGATACATTGCTGAATGCCAGATTTTCATACGTAGATTTAGTAGATTTAGAGAACATAAAATGACATATAAAAATCAGACTATATATATCAGTTTAGTGAGATCGGTGTAATGTATGGACACGAGTCGTGGTATAACAATGAAACAATATCCAACCGATTTTGTAGATTTGAGAACATAGCACTCAGAAGAAAATTGGGAGTTAAATGGCAGGAATTTACTAGAAATGAAACTATGAAAGAGATTACTAGTGTGTCACATGTGGATGAGATCATGATGAGGGGTAGATGGTTTAGGTATGCTCTTCGCATTCCCCAAGAGAGATTAGTTCACCAAACGTTTAACTGGGCTCCGCAAGGCACTAGAAGAGTTTGAAGACCCAGGCCTACATGGCTGAGGACTATGAAGCGTGAAGTAGGAAATGATGAATGGAGAAGTATGGAATTGAAAGCTCAAGGTAGAGACGACTGGCGAAATCTAACGGAGGCACTTTGCGTCAATAGGCGTAGGAGATGATGATGTGTAATTGTTGAATGTCAGAGATAGGAAACCAAATTTATCAGAACTAATGAAATAAACATAAAAACTATTAGAGGAGAGAGAGAGAGAGAGAGAGAGAGAGAGAGAGAGAGAGAGAGAGAGAGAGAGAGAGAGAGAGAGAGAGGAAGCAAATATGTCAGAACTAAATAGAGAACTGCATATGGTACATCATGAAATCAGAAGAAATGCAAAAATTCCTACGAACACCGTTTTATTCACAACTGGATATTTATTCTTTAGAATGCACCACTGTTAACACTTTCAAGTGTAAACTTCCTTAAATGTGCTATACGTTGAACTACTGTGTGTATACTTTAAATTATATTCAGATATGAGTCTTATATTATAGGCTGTTATCTTATTAAACTGTTGAACTATAAGTATGTATGTGCGGTACGAAATCTTATGTGACTTCTCCAATATCAAAAGATTATCTGGTGATTGTACATAAACAAACTATATTAGACTCGTAATTATTGAAAGAATCATTTTCACTTGTTTTTGAAACGTTGTACAAACTCCGGAATAAATGTTGCCTGGCATTTACCGTTTTATAAACGGATATATTGACGTAAGGGAGTGATATTACGGTCATCAACCCTTAAAAGATAATAACAAAGTAGGGTAAAAATTACGGTCGCCTGTATTTTACTGAAATACGACTGAGAACTATATATTTTTAGGGAGAATTTCCGATTAAAGTTACGGGTTTTTAACAGTACAACCAGAATGCTCACACATTTTGGTAACTTTTGCAATGCTCTAACAATCACTAGATTATAAACTGCTATTTTAGAAGCCCTGTGAAATACCTAGTTTTGACCTTTTTAACCTTACCAATAGTATGATTGTTTGCGATGTCCTTCAGATGGTTTCAACACATCGCAGAAGTGAAAATACTCTTAGTGTGAACTCAGATTTCTATGATGTAATATTCTAATCAGTACAAGCGAATGATTCATATATGTAAACAAATTACTACACACAATAGGAAATATCAAAACCATACATAATGTTGTCTGTGATGATTGATATTATCCCGTATGTGGTTATCACCCTCTTGTATTATGATCTATCTCACTATGTGTTTCATTATGATAGGCAGAGAGAGAGAGAGAGAGAGAGAGAGAGAGAGAGAGAGAGAGAGA
>NC_090757.1:21019756-21022256 GCF_036898095.1 Palaemon carinicauda
ACATGTGTTTTCTACTTATAATCACGCCTTGTGTCTCTACTTATTATTATTATTATTATTATTATTATTATTATTATTATTATTATTATTGGTAGCTAAATTCCAACCCTAGTTGGAAAAGTAAGATGCCATAAGCCGAAGGGCTTGAACAAGGAAAAATAACCCAGTGAGGAAAGGAAATAAAAAAATAAAGTAAAAGAGAATAATTGAACAACCAAAATAGAAATAAGATAGAAGTGTACCTTACCGTACCCTCAAGTAACTTTGTCTCGGTCCAACCATGTATTTCTCATATTAGTAAGGGAAAACGTTTTGAAGCATCGCGCACATGCAGGGAAAAACGTCGAATCATCATCTATTTGTACAGTCACATCTGAATGTACCGCCATTTGGGATGTCATTTCATTATATCGATTTATTGGTAATACAGGTCAAGTCAAATGAATTGACCATGTGGAAGGAAACCTGCACTTTTAAAAAAATTGGCGTGAAACACGGTAAAAATCCTGGAAATGAATGTTACCAGGGACTTACCGTTTTAAAAACGGATGTATTGACTTTAAAGAAGTGATATTACGCTCACCACCCTTGTGTCTTTTTTCTCATTATGATGCCTCGTTTCTTTCTAGTTATTATGACGATTTGTGTTTTTCTACTTAAAATCACGCCTTGTGTCTTTCTACTTATTATGACGCTATTTGTCTTTCTACTTATAATCATGCCTTATGTCTTTCTACTTATGACGCCTTGTCTTTCTACTCATTATGATGCCTTGTGTCTTTCTACTTATTATGACGCCTTGTGTCTTTCTACTTATAATGATGCCTTGTGTCTTTCTACTTATTATGACGCCATTTATCTTTCTACTTATAATGACGCTTTGTGTCTTAAAACTTATGATGATGTCGGGTATTTTTACTTATGATGCATTTGGCCTTTTATTCTTTCAACGTATTTTCCCACATTTCTGTTAGTTATTGAGAACCTTGTACCTTTATGAATCTTCTTTATTCAGGATGGCACATAACTCTCAAATTAGAACCTTTATACGCAGTAATGCTCAAAATTGAAACCTCACCCATTTTTTCTCAAAATTGAACTCTACAGGTCAGAGGTTCTTATTATGGAATCTTAAGACCTAACTAGATATCTCTGAATTAAATCTAGTTGTTTGTCTGTCTGTCACCAGACTTGAGCATAAAGATCTCTGTGAGTTTCTACAAATGTTTCATCCAAAGTTTGTCCTTGTTAATGGCAAAGTGATTATATTTTGGGAATTAGGCATTTTTTACATAGAAACTCTCTCCTCTCTCTCTCTCTCTCTCTCTCTCTCTCTCTCTCTCTCTCTCTCTCTCTCTCTCTCTCTCACTTTGTGATTATTATTCTTTATAGGATTGTGTGTGGTCTGTGACCGCTCATCTTAACAGAATGAAAGTTTATACCTTTTTGGGTCTCAGAATGTAATTTCACACTACAGGATCGTAAAATAAAACCTTGTTAAATACTGGACAACCAAATAGGTCTTTGCACCTCGCTGTTCTGCAAAATAGAACCTTGCTCACTGTTCTTCTGTGAAATAGAACCTTACAGCTTACTGATTAAAAGACAGAGCCTTATCTGGCTTCTTTTAAACGTAGAACCTTTCACATTACTGTTCAAAAAATAGAACCTTGCGCCTTACTGGTCCACAAAATAGAACTGTACTTTAATGTTAAAAACGAGAACCTTGTACCTTACTGGTCCAGAAAATAGAGCTTTGGATTTTATTGTTAAAAAAATATAACCTTGCACCTAAATGGTCCACAAAATAAAACTTTGGACTTTACTTTTAAGAATATATAACCTTGCACCTAAATGGTCTACAAAATAAAACATTGGAATTTATTAAAAAAAAATATAACCTTGCACCTAAATGGTCCACAAAATAAAACTTTGGACTTTACTTTTAAGAATATATAACCTTGCACCTAAATGGTCTACAAAATAAAACATTGGAATTTATTAAAAAAAAATATAACCTTGCACCTAAATGGTCCACAAAATAAATCTTTGGACTTTACTGTTAAACAATAGAACCTTGCACCTAAATGGTCCACAAAATAAAACTTTGGAGTTTACTTTAGAAAAAAATATAACCTTGCACCTAAATGGTCCTCAAAATAAAACTTTGGACTTTACTTTTAAAAAGATATAACCTTGCACCTAAATGGTCCACAAAATAAAACTTTGGACTTTACTTTAAAAGAAAATATAACCTTGCACCTAAATGGTCCACAAAATAAAACTTTGGACTTTACTTTTAAGAAAATATATTCTTGCACCTAAATGGTCCACAACTTAAACTTTGGACTTTACTTTTAAGAAAATATAACCTTGCACCTAAATGGTCCACAAAATAGATCTTTAGACTTTACTTTTAAAAAGATATAACCTTGCACCTATATGGTCCACAAAATAAATTTTTGGACTTTACTTTAAAAGAAAATATAACCTTGCACCT
>NC_090757.1:21029756-21047256 GCF_036898095.1 Palaemon carinicauda
TGTGTATAAAGTTACAAAAAGATGGAATGGTTATTAAGTAAACAATATTAAATAGCGCATCCATGACGGTTTATGAAGGTGAGAGGAGCAACCACGAAACCCAACTTATAAAGAAAGCATAAAGTAAATAATCAAGAAAAGAAAAAGATAGAATTACATTTCCTCCCGAGACAACAACGGACCATAAATCCTACATTCTCTCCCATTGTCTTTCGAAAAAGAATCGTTGTGACTTCAAAGGCTGGCTCTCTCTCTCTCTCTCTCTCTCTCTCTCTCTCTCTCTCTCTCTCTCTCTCTCTCTCTCTCTCTCTCTCTCGAATGCTGTCCATGGTTGGCTTTACTAATTTGCTTCTTTTTATAAGACGGAGTTATTTTTGTTCAAAGTTTCTATATTAGATTTGATATTTGATTTATAAAAATACTTTTGTTTATTAATATGAATAATAAAAGAACAAGGGGTCTATTTGTCCAGGTGAATGTTTTACACATCGTGATATTTTTCACCCTATAATAATAATTTTTAAACGTAGCTATGTCGTAGATAATTGAATATTTTTCATGCGAGTTATTCTTTATTATCTTGCTTCCATTTATAAGACGAATTTATTTTTTTTTTTAAAGTTTCTATATTAGATTTGATATTTAATTTATAAAAATAGTTTTGTTTATTAATGTGAATAAGAAAAAAATAGGGGTCTCTATTTGTTCAGGTGAATGCTTTACACATCGTGATATTTTTCAACCTAGAATAGTGTTTTTTAAACGAAGCTATGTCGTAAATAATTGAATATCGGTTATATTTTTCTTGCGAGTTATTTCAAAACTATTACCTTATCACACTTCATGATGTATTGCATAGGATATTTTTCTAGGTTCGTACGTACCCCTAAAATTGAGGATGAAAAAGAGAGACAATGGAATTTTTATTGATATGATTTTATTATTACCTCGTGAATTGCGCAATGCTGGCTATTCCCTCACATAGAATGTACCCCTGAAGAGTGAAAATGTACCGCTGGGGGGACATGTACCCCACGATGTGAACCCTTGGTTCACGGTATATTTTACTGTTTTTTTTTTTTTTTTTTTTTTTTTTTTTTTTTTTTTATTATTACTCCTTAGCAATGTGTAAGTAGAAATGTGGTATTTTTTTAATAGGAGAGGTTCCAATTCACATGCAGCCTTATTATTGACTTCGCCATTTGCGAATGGTGCGTATTCACCCCTGTCGTCATTTATTTATTTGTGAGCAACTTTACACAGAAACGACGTTACCGGTTTTGACCAAACATGGTAGTCATGTTGAGTATGACCCAAGGATGAGTCTGTTACATTGAGGATAAAGTACATCAAAGTACACGTACGCAGCAGTACTTTAAAAATAATCACAATGTTAAGTTAATGACAAATGTTTTGTCAGGTTTTTCTTTTTTGAACATTACGCAAAAACTAATTAACCAATTTCAATGAAACTTGTGGACATGTGGGGTATGACCATAGGACAATTCCATTAGACTTTAAAGAAAATACATCTAAATACAAGTACGCAGTGGAGTTAATAGCAAAATAAGACTGCTTGCCGTGGCGAAGGCATGCTCTCTACTGAGTGCCCCTCTAGTTTTATATGTTAAAGACAACGTCCTTGTTCTTTGTCTACGAACATTGGCCTCTTTATATTGGATACTCATTTAAAATGTTGTACTCTGCTGCTTGCTACTCCAATAAAGTCTAATTCGTGTTATGAATTCGTATGTGTAAATTTTTTTTTTTTTTGGCAGGCTGTCATTATCTTTCCTGTGTACAGAATTCGTTAAATTCACCGACTTTTGAATTTGAATTTATTTGTGTTTTGTATACGACCATAGTTTTTAGTCGCAATATCTCTTTATACTAATAACCTAAGAATTATATAAATTATATATTTTAGTAGGAATTAGTTAATGGTGAAGAGTAAATAACAGGAAAGAGATGTATCCAGAATAAGTTTTTTTTTTTTAGAGCGCTGGAGGAAGTTTGCATTTCCGAGTAATTTCTAATTCAGTTGCAATTAGTATTCTAAATAACTGCAATGTTACTAAACGAGTTATTGACAAGTTTTTTTTTTTTTTTATATAGAAATAAGATCAGTATTTTTTTTCTTTTAGAATATGTCCTAATTTTCAAATTATCAATTAAGAGGAGTTTGAAAATTATTACAGTTAATTTTTGCTTTAGAACACTAAAAAAAATATTACTTAAAATTGACTGTTTTGAATCACACTTGTATTCATTCATTGTCAGGTCTTTCATATTCGTAAATATTTTTGGCTATTAAATTTATCTGTAAATTCATTGTTCCTTTACTTTAAGGTATGTGGTAACTAATTAATCAATCGTAAGATATTTACATAATAATTAAGTTAATTTATGAGTTCGGATGAGAATAAGATTAAAATCTCTCTCTCTCTCTCTCTCTCTCTCTCTCTCTCTCTCTCTCTCTCTCTCTCTCTCGGAAACTTTCAGTCTTTACCGCCATTTCATCCTCAAACGCAATCGATATTCTTACTCATCGACTTTCCCATTAACAGTGACGTAATCAGGCCCTTATCGTAAGCATCACTTGCTCATTAATTTATGCCATTTAAGGGACGAGAGATAGGGCCACGTCGGGGGAAGGGGATAGGTAGGGGATGGGAGGTGGAGGGGAAGAGGTAGTGGTATTGATGAGGGTGGAGGCCACCTTTATCTTCAGAAGAATTTCTGATCATTCTTTAAACTCTAAAGTATTGGTGTGTTATCAGCTTCAGTTATACAGTAGGAGACCATCTCTCTCTCTCTCTCTCTCTCTCTCTCTCTCTCTCTCTCTCTCTCTCTCTCTCTCTCTCTCTCTCTCTCGATTATTTCACTAATAATTAAGATATACTGTCAGTGAGTTTCTCTGTCTCTCATTATCTTAAGTGTTACATTTTCAAATAATGATTTTCTTTCATAATTAATCTAGATCTGGTTTTCTCTGCTTCTGTGCATTTAAAACAACTATTTATTGGTTTAATCTCTCTCTCTCTCTCTCTCTCTCTCTCTCTCTCTCTCTCTCTCTCTCTCTCTCTCTCTCTCTCTCATTTCATGTTAGTTTTTTATCTGTATTCTTTTCATTTTCTTTGCAAATTATACACGATTGAAGTGACTTGAGCATACTTTTATTATTATTATAATCATCACCAGAGGCCAACTGGAATTATAGTTGAAACCCCATAACGGGAAATGGCCTTCCAGGCGTCAGAGCCAGGTCAAATGGCCTCAATTTTTAAATCATGCAAAATCCTTGTTAACATCTGCCATAACCTTTGAACGTTAAACGATTGATATTTTAGAAGCGCATCTTGTCAGGGAAACTTTTTGTAAAATATCCACCTTTACCAGAAACATTAGGTTTTTCAGCCTTTTTATTAATGAATTGCTCTTCAAGAAAAGGTGGTTTTATTTAAATGTTCAAAGAGAGAGTTTGATTGCTTGTGAATGCTCTCAGAGAGGATTTGGTTATTTCAATGCTCCTTTTAGGAGTTTGGAGTTTGGTTGCTTGTGAATGCTCTCAGAGAGGATTTGGTTGTATTTCAATGCTCCTAGTAGGAGTGTGGTTGCTTGTAAATGCTCTCAGAGAGGATTTGGTTGTATTCCAATGCTCCTATTAGGAGTGTGGTTGCTTGTAAATGCTCTCAGAGAGGATTTGGTTGTATTTCAATGCTCCTAGTAGGAGTGTGGTTGCTTGTGAATGCTCTCAGAGAGGATTTGGTTGTATTTCAATGCTCCTAGTAGGAGTGTGGTTGCTTGTGAATGCTCTCAGAGAGGATTTGGTTGTATTTCAATGATCCTATTAGGAGTGTATTTGCTCTTAAATGTTCTTAGAAGAGAGTTGATTGTATTAGAATAATCTAGAGAAGTTAGATGTACTCTAATGGTTTAAGAAAGAAATTAACAATTGGAAGGTTCCTAAAAGTTGGTTGTATTAGAATTCTCCTAGAGAGAGGTTGGATGTATTGAAATGCTCATAGAAAATTGGGTGGATTCTAATGGTCTAAGAAAGAAAATAACATTTGGAAGAATCCTAGAAGTTGAATGTATTGGAATGCTCATAGAGTGAAGTTAGTAGTATTGGAATGCTCCTAGAGAGAAGTTGGTTGTATTAGAATGCTCATAAAAAGCTGTGTGTACTCTAATGGTCTAAGAAAGAAAGTAACAATTGGAAGGCTCATAGAAGTTGGTTGTATTAGAACTCTCCTAGAGAGAGGTTGATTGTATTGGAATGCTCCTAGAGAGAGGTTGGTTGTATTGGAATTCTCCTAGAGAGAGGTTGGTTGTATTGGAATGCCCCTAAAGAGAGGTTGGTTGTATTGGAATGCCCCTAAAGAGAGGTTGGTTGTATTGGAATTCTCCTTGAGAGAGGTTGGTTGTATTGGAATGCCCCTAAAGAGAGGTTGGTTGTATTGGAATGCCCCTAAAGAGAGGTTGGTTGTATTGGAATTCTCCTTGAGAGAGGTTGGTTGTATTGGAATGCCCCTAAAGAGAGGTTGGTTGTATTGGAATTCTCCTTGAGAGAGGTTGGTTGTATTGGAATGCCCCTAAAGAGAGGTTGGTTGTATTGGAATTCTCCTTGAGAGAGGTTGGTTGTATTGGAATGCCCCTAAAGAGAGGTTGGTTGTATTGGAATGCCCCTAAAGAGAGGTTGGTTGTATTGGAATGCCCCTAAAGAGAGGTTGGTTGTATTGGAATGCCCCTAAAGAGAGGTTGGTTGTATTGGAATTCTCCTTGAGAGAGGTTGGTTGTATTGGAATGCCCCTAAAGAGAGGTTGGTTGTATTGGGAGGCCCCTAAAGAGAGGTTGGTTGTATTGGAATGCCCCTAAAGAGAGGTTGGTTGTATTGGAATTCTCCTTGAGAGAGGTTGGTTGTATTGGAATGCCCCTAAAGAGAGGTTGGTTGTATTGGAATTCTCCTTGAGAGAGGTTGGTTGTATTGGAATGCCCCTAAAGAGAGGTTGGTTGTATTGGAATTCTCCTTGAGAGAGGTTGGTTGTATTGGAATGCCCCTAAAGAGAGGTTGGTTGTATTGGAAGGCCCCTAAAGAGAGGTTGGTTGTATTGGAATGCCCCTAAAGAGAGGTTGGTTGTATTGGAATGCCCCTAAAGAGAGGTTGGTTGTATTGGAATGCCCCTAAAGAGAGGTTGGTTGTATTGGAATTCTCCTTGAGAGAGGTTGGTTGTATTGGAATGCCCCTAAAGAGAGGTTGGTTGTATTGGAATTCTCCTTGAGAGAGGTTGGTTGTATTGGAATGCCCCTAAAGAGAGGTTGGTTGTATTGGAATGCCCCTAAAGAGAGGTTGGTTGTATTGGAATGCCCCTAAAGAGAGGTTGGTTGTATTGGAAGGCCCCTAAAGAGAGGTTGGTTGTATTGGAATGCCCCTAAAGAGAGGTTGGTTGTATTGGAAGGCCCCTAAAGAGAGGTTGGTTGTATTGGAATGCCCCTAAAGAGAGGTTGGTTGTATTGGAATGCCCCTAAAGAGAGGTTGGTTGTATTGGAATGCCCCTAAAGAGAGGTTGGTTGTATTGGAAGGCCCCTAAAGAGAGGTTGGTTGTATTGGAATGCCCCTAAAGAGAGGTTGGTTGTATTGGAATTCTCCTTGAGAGAGGTTGGTTGTATTGGAATGCCCCTAAAGAGAGGTTGGTTGTATTGGAAGGCCCCTAAAGAGAGGTTGGTTGTATTGGAATGCCCCTAAAGAGAGGTTGGTTGTATTGGAATGCCCCTAAAGAGAGGTTGGTTGTATTGGAATTCTCCTTGAGAGAGGTTGGTTGTATTGGAATGCCCCTAAAGAGAGGTTGGTTGTATTGGAAGGCCCCTAAAGAGAGGTTGGTTGTATTGGAATGCCCCTAAAGAGAGGTTGGTTGTATTGGAATTCTCCTTGAGAGAGGTTGGTTGTATTGGAAGGCCCCTAAAGAGAGGTTGGTTGTATTGGAATGCCCCTAAAGAGAGGTTGGTTGTATTGGAAGGCCCCTAAAGAGAGGTTGGTTGTATTGGAATGCCCCTAAAGAGAGGTTGGTTGTATTGGAATTCTCCTTGAGAGAGGTTGGTTGTATTGGAATGCCCCTAAAGAGAGGTTGGTTGTATTGGAATTCTCCTTGAGAGAGGTTGGTTGTATTGGAATGCCCCTAAAGAGAGGTTGGTTGTATTGGAATGCCCCTAAAGAGAGGTTGGTTGTATTGGAATTCTCCTTGAGAGAGGTTGGTTGTATTGGAATGCCCCTAAAGAGAGGTTGGTTGTATTGGAATTCTCCTTGAGAGAGGTTGGTTGTATTGGAATGCCCCTAAAGAGAGGTTGGTTGTATTGGAATGCCCCTAAAGAGAGGTTGATTGTATTGGAATGCCCCTAAAGAGAGGTTGGTTGTATTGGAATGCCCCTAAAGAGAGGTTGGTTGTATTGGAATGCCCCTAAAGAGAGGTTTGTTGTATTGGAATTCTCCTTGAGAGAGGTTGGTTGTATTGGAATGCCCCTAAAGAGAGGTTTGTTGTATTGGAATTCTCCTTGAGAGAGGTTGGTTGTATTGAAATGCCCCTAAAGAGAGGTTGGTTGTATTGGAATTCTCCTTGAGAGAGGTTGGTTGTATTGGAATGCCCCTAAAGAGAGGTTGGTTGTATTGGAATTCTCCTTGAGAGAGGTTGGTTGTATTGGAATGCCCCTAAAGAGAGGTTGGTTGTATTGGAATTCTCCTTGAGAGAGGTTGGTTGTATTGGAATGCCCCTAAAGAGAGGTTGGTTGTATTGGAATTCTCCTTGAGAGAGGTTGGTTGTATTGGAATGCCCCTAAAGAGAGGTTGGTTGTATTGGAATGCCCCTAAAGAGAGGTTGGTTGTATTGGAAGGCCCCTAAAGAGAGGTTGGTTGTATTGGAATTCTCCTTGAGAGAGGTTGGTTGTATTGGAATGCCCCTAAAGAGAGGTTGGTTGTATTGGAATTCTCCTTGAGAGAGGTTGGTTGTATTGGAATGCCCCTAAAGAGAGGTTGGTTGTATTGGAATTCTCCTTGAGAGAGGTTGGTTGTATTGGAATGCCCCTAAAGAGAGGTTGGTTGTATTGGAATTCTCCTTGAGAGAGGTTGGTTGTATTGGAATGCCCCTAAAGAGAGGTTGGTTGTATTGGAATGCCCCTAAAGAGAGGTTGGTTGTATTGGAATGCCCCTAAAGAGAGGTTGGTTGTATTGGAATTCTCCTTGAGAGAGGTTGGTTGTATTGGAATGCCCCTAAAGAGAGGTTGGTTGTATTGGAATTCTCCTTGAGAGAGGTTGGTTGTATTGGAATGCCCCTAAAGAGAGGTTGGTTGTATTGGAATTCTCCTTGAGAGAGGTTGGTTGTATTGGAATGCCCCTAAAGAGAGGTTGGTTGTATTGGAATTCTCCTTGAGAGAGGTTGGTTGTATTGGAATGCCCCTAAAGAGAGGTTGGTTGTATTGGAATGCCCCTAAAGAGAGGTTGGTTGTATTGGAAGGCCCCTAAAGAGAGGTTGGTTGTATTGGAATTCTCCTTGAGAGAGGTTGGTTGTATTGGAATGCCCCTAAAGAGAGGTTGGTTGTATTGGAATTCTCCTTGAGAGAGGTTGGTTGTATTGGAATGCCCCTAAAGAGAGGTTGGTTGTATTGGAATTCTCCTTGAGAGAGGTTGGTTGTATTGGAATGCCCCTAAAGAGAGGTTGGTTGTATTGGAATTCTCCTTGAGAGAGGTTGGTTGTATTGGAATGCCCCTAAAGAGAGGTTGGTTGTATTGGAATTCTCCTTGAGAGAGGTTGGTTGTATTGGAATGCCCCTAAAGAGAGGTTGGTTGTATTGGAATGCCCCTAAAGAGAGGTTGGTTGTATTGGAATGCCCCTAAAGAGAGGTTGGTTGTATTGGAATTCTCCTTGAGAGAGGTTGGTTGTATTGGAATGCCCCTAAAGAGAGGTTGGTTGTATTGGAATTCTCCTTGAGAGAGGTTGGTTGTATTGGAATGCCCCTAAAGAGAGGTTGGTTGTATTGGAATGCCCCTAAAGAGAGGTTGGGTGTATTGGAATGCCCCTAAAGAGAGGTTGGTTGTATTGGAAGGCCCCTAAAGAGAGGTTGGTTGTATTGGAATTCTCCTTGAGAGAGGTTGGTTGTATTGGAATGCCCCTAAAGAGAGGTTGGTTGTATTGGAATTCTCCTTGAGAGAGGTTGGTTGTATTGGAATGCCCCTAAAGAGAGGTTGGTTGTATTGGAATTCTCCTTGAGAGAGGTTGGTTGTATTGAAATGCCCCTAAAGAGAGGTTGGTTGTATTGGAATTCTCCTTGAGAGAGGTTGGTTGTATTGGAATGCCCCTAAAGAGAGGTTGGTTGTATTGGAATTCTCCTTGAGAGAGGTTGGTTGTATTGGAATGCCCCTAAAGAGAGGTTGGTTGTATTGGAATGCCCCTAAAGAGAGGTTGGTTGTATTGGAATGCCCCTAAAGAGAGGTTGGTTGTATTGGAATGCCCCTAAAGAGAGGTTGGTTGTATTGGAAGGCCCCTAAAGAGAGGTTGGTTGTATTGGAATTCTCCTTGAGAGAGGTTGGTTGTATTGGAATGCCCCTAAAGAGAGTTTGGTTGTATTGGAAGGCCCCTAAAGAGAGGTTGGTTGTATTGGAATGCCCCTAAAGAGAGGTTGGTTGTATTGGAATTCTCCTTGAGAGAGGTTGGTTGTATTGGAATGCCCCTAAAGAGAGGTTGGTTGTATTGGAATTCTCCTTGAGAGAGGTTGGTTGTATTGGAATGCCCCTAAAGAGAGGTTGGTTGTATTGGAAGGCCCCTAAAGAGAGGTTGGTTGTATTGGAAGGCCCCTAAAGAGAGGTTGGTTGTATTGGAATGCCCCTAAAGAGAGGTTGGTTGTATTGGAATTCTCCTTGAGAGAGGTTGGTTGTATTGGAATGCCCCTAAAGAGAGTTTGGTTGTATTGGAAGGCCCCTAAAGAGAGGTTGGTTGTATTGGAATGCCCCTAAAGAGAGGTTGGTTGTATTGGAATTCTCCTTGAGAGAGGTTGGTTGTATTGGAATGCCCCTAAAGAGAGGTTGGTTGTATTGGAATTCTCCTTGAGAGAGGTTGGTTGTATTGGAATGCCCCTAAAGAGAGGTTGGTTGTATTGGAAGGCCCCTAAAGAGAGGTTGGTTGTATTGGAAGGCCCCTAAAGAGAGGTTGGTTGTATTGGAATGCCCCTAAAGAGAGGTTGGTTGTATTGGAAGGCCCCTAAAGAGAGGTTGGTTGTATTGGAATGCCCCTAAAGAGAGGTTGGTTGTATTGGAATGCCCCTAAAGAGAGGTTTGTTGTATTGGAATTCTCCTTGAGAGAGGTTGGTTGTATTGGAATGCCCCTAAAGAGAGGTTTGTTGTATTGGAATTCTCCTTGAGAGAGGTTGGTTGTATTGAAATGCCCCTAAAGAGAGGTTGGTTGTATTGGAATTCTCCTTGAGAGAGGTTGGTTGTATTGGAATGCCCCTAAAGAGAGGTTGGTTGTATTGGAATTCTCCTTGAGAGAGGTTGGTTGTATTGGAATGCCCCTAAAGAGAGGTTGGTTGTATTGGAATTCTCCTTGAGAGAGGTTGGTTGTATTGGAATGCCCCTAAAGAGAGGTTGGTTGTATTGGAATTCTCCTTGAGAGAGGTTGGTTGTATTGGAATGCCCCTAAAGAGAGGTTGGTTGTATTGGAATGCCCCTAAAGAGAGGTTGGTTGTATTGGAAGGCCCCTAAAGAGAGGTTGGTTGTATTGGAATTCTCCTTGAGAGAGGTTGGTTGTATTGGAAGGCCCCTAAAGAGAGGTTGGTTGTATTGGAATTCTCCTTGAGAGAGGTTGGTTGTATTGGAATGCCCCTAAAGAGAGGTTGGTTGTATTGGAATTCTCCTTGAGAGAGGTTGGTTGTATTGGAATGCCCCTAAAGAGAGGTTGGTTGTATTGGAATTCTCCTTGAGAGAGGTTGGTTGTATTGAAATGCCCCTAAAGAGAGGTTGGTTGTATTGGAATTCTCCTTGAGAGAGGTTGGTTGTATTGGAATGCCCCTAAAGAGAGGTTGGTTGTATTGGAATTCTCCTTGAGAGAGGTTGGTTGTATTGGAATGCCCCTAAAGAGAGGTTGGTTGTATTGGAATTCTCCTTGAGAGAGGTTGGTTGTATTGGAATGCCCCTAAAGAGAGGTTGGTTGTATTGGAATGCCCCTAAAGAGAGGTTGGTTGTATTGGAAGGCCCCTAAAGAGAGGTTGGTTGTATTGGAATTCTCCTTGAGAGAGGTTGGTTGTATTGGAATGCCCCTAAAGAGAGGTTGGTTGTATTGGAATTCTCCTTGAGAGAGGTTGGTTGTATTGGAATGCCCCTAAAGAGAGGTTGGTTGTATTGGAATTCTCCTTGAGAGAGGTTGGTTGTATTGGAATGCCCCTAAAGAGAGGTTGGTTGTATTGGAATGCCCCTAAAGAGAGGTTGGTTGTATTGGAATGCCCCTAAAGAGAGGTTGGTTGTATTGGAATTCTCCTTGAGAGAGGTTGGTTGTATTGGAATGCCCCTAAAGAGAGGTTGGTTGTATTGGAATTCTCCTTGAGAGAGGTTGGTTGTATTGGAATGCCCCTAAAGAGAGGTTGGTTGTATTGGAATGCCCATAAAGAGAGGTTGGTTGTATTGGAATGCCCCTAAAGAGAGGTTGGTTGTATTGGAAGGCCCCTAAAGAGAGGTTGGTTGTATTGGAATTCTCCTTGAGAGAGGTTGGTTGTATTGGAATGCCCCTAAAGAGAGGTTGGTTGTATTGGAATTCTCCTTGAGAGAGGTTGGTTGTATTGGAATGCCCCTAAAGAGAGGTTGGTTGTATTGGAATTCTCCTTGAGAGAGGTTGGTTGTATTGAAATGCCCCTAAAGAGAGGTTGGTTGTATTGGAATTCTCCTTGAGAGAGGTTGGTTGTATTGGAATGCCCCTAAAGAGAGGTTGGTTGTATTGGAATTCTCCTTGAGAGAGGTTGGTTGTATTGGAATGCCCCTAAAGAGAGGTTGGTTGTATTGGAATTCTCCTTGAGAGAGGTTGGTTGTATTGGAATGCCCCTAAAGAGAGGTTGGTTGTATTGGAATGCCCCTAAAGAGAGGTTGGTTGTATTGGAATGCCCCTAAAGAGAGGTTGGTTGTATTGGAATGCCCCTAAAGAGAGGTTTGTTGTATTGGAATTCTCCTTGAGAGAGGTTGGTTGTATTGGAATGCCCCTAAAGAGAGGTTGGTTGTATTGGAATTCTCCTTGAGAGAGGTTGGTTGTATTGGAATGCCCCTAAAGAGAGGTTGGTTGTATTGAAATTCTCCTTGAGAGAGGTTGGTTGTATTGGAATGCCCCTAAAGAGAGGTTGGTTGTATTGGAAGGCCCCTAAAGAGAGGTTGGTTGTATTGGAATGCCCCTAAAGAGAGGTTGGTTGTATTGAAATGCCCCTAAAGAGAGGTTGGTTGTATTGGAATTCTCCTTGAGAGAGGTTGGTTGTATTGGAATGCCCCTAAAGAGAGGTTGGTTGTATTGGAATTCTCCTTGAGAGAGGTTGGTTGTATTGGAATGCCCCTAAAGAGAGGTTGGTTGTATTGAAATTCTCCTTGAGAGAGGTTGGTTGTATTGAAATGCCCCTAAAGAGAGGTTGGTTGTATTGGAATTCTCCTTGAGAGAGGTTGGTTGTATTGGAATGCCCCTAAAGAGAGGTTGGTTGTATTGGAATTCTCCTTGAGAGAGGTTGGTTGTATTGGAATGCCCCTAAAGAGAGGTTGGTTGTATTGGAATTCTCCTTGAGAGAGGTTGGTTGTATTGGAATGCCCCTAAAGAGAGGTTGGTTGTATTGGAATTCTCCTTGAGAGAGGTTGGTTGTATTGGAATGCCCCTAAAGAGAGGTTGGTTGTATTGGAATTCTCCTTGAGAGAGGTTGGTTGTATTGGAATGCCCCTAAAGAGAGGTTGGTTGTATTGGAATGCCCCTAAAGAGAGGTTGGTTGTATTGGAATGCCCCTAAAGAGAGGTTGGTTGTATTGGAATGCCCCTAAAGAGAGGTTTGTTGTATTGGAATTCTCCTTGAGAGAGGTTGGTTGTATTGGAATGCCCCTAAAGAGAGGTTGGTTGTATTGGAATTCTCCTTGAGAGAGGTTGGTTGTATTGGAATGCCCCTAAAGAGAGGTTGGTTGTATTGAAATTCTCCTTGAGAGAGGTTGGTTGTATTGGAATGCCCCTAAAGAGAGGTTGGTTGTATTGGAATGCCCCTAAAGAGAGGTTGGTTGTATTGGAATGCCCCTAAAGAGAGGTTGGTTGTATTGAAATGCCCCTAAAGAGAGGTTGGTTGTATTGGAATTCTCCTTGAGAGAGGTTGGTTGTATTGGAATGCCCCTAAAGAGAGGTTGGTTGTATTGGAATTCTCCTTGAGAGAGGTTGGTTGTATTGGAATGCCCCTAAAGAGAGGTTGGTTGTATTGAAATTCTCCTTGAGAGAGGTTGGTTGTATTGGAATGCCCCTAAAGAGAGGTTGGTTGTATTGGAAGGCCCCTAAAGAGAGGTTGGTTGTATTGGAATTCTCCTTGAGAGAGGTTGGTTGTATTGGAATGCCCCTAAAGAGAGGTTGGTTGTATTGGAATGCCCCTAGAGAGAATTTGGTTGTATTGGAATGCTCTTAGAGAAAAGTTGGTTGTATAGGAATTCTCCTTGAGAGAGGTTGGTTGTACTGGAATGCTCCTAGAGAGAAAGTAGTTTGGAGGTCGGTGTGTCACACGCATTGCTTTAGTGTTGTTGCAAGAATTCTTATGCGCGTCACTCATCTTTAGGATAACACTTACCCACGGCATTCATCTCTCAAGTCTTCGAATGAGAGAGAGGAAAACAAGAAAATGACTTTATGCTTGCCGAAGTGAGTTTCATTGTGCTTCGTTATTTTTTGGTTCCAGTTTTCATAAAGGTCTTTTGTTACAGTACGCTTGAATTCTCTCTCTTTGTTTTGTTCCTCTTCTTCTTTTTGTGATGGCGTTGTTTTCCTCTCCAGTTTTTGTCTAGATTTCATTTTTTTTTCATTTCTGTATTGTTGGAGTATTTTTATTCTTGAACCCCGTTTCTAGTGAATTTTTACCTGTCGCTTTGATGGTGGTTGTTGTTTTTTCATGTCTCTGCATCGCTTCAGTATTTGTTTTATTAACAAGATTGTTATTTATGATCGATGTTGAACAGCTACAAAGGGTTGATAATTCCGGTGGATAAGAGCAGTTGCCGTATTTAATGAAACTTTTTATAGTCCCTCTATGGGAAAATGGAATAATCTAGACGATAGTGTTTAATTTGAGCGATGTTGTCATATCTCCTCGTATATATAGCGATTTTAAATGAAATAGTGACGGGTGGAATGATGAACGTGGCATCGTCGCCAATCATGGGCAAGTCTCAACCTTATAGCTTTCATGTTTATTTTTTAAGTGTATGGTTCCTTCTTATGTGATTCACTCTCCGTTATAATTTTTTTATTCAAATTGACAATGTTATAAGAGTTTCCTAAATTGTAGTTGTGTGACCCTTCAATTTTTTATATTGGTGTATTTATGGATTAAACTTTTTATCTGTTCCGTATCTGTTTTTGTGTTTCAATTATTTACGTTTCACCAAAGTTCAGTATTTGTATTTCATTACAAAAAGTTAACCTATCCTGATATATTTGTTGGTAATAATCTAGAAATTTGTGATTTTAAAGGCTTGTGGGCCGCTCATGAATGGCAGAGGCAAGGAAAATTGACATTGCCGTATCGAGCAGGAAAATGTCCTAGAGACTGACTATATATATATGATCAGCGCCCAAGCCCCTATTTCTCCACCGAAGCTAGGACCAAGGAGCGACAGGCAATGGGTGTTGATGACTGAGCAGATAGACCTATAGGCTTCCCCAAATCCCCCTTCCTTAGCTCACAAGGAGGATGAGGTTGCAGCGACTAAAGAAACTAACGAGTTTGCCCATTGTAAGGTAGTGACATTATATCAACTACAAAATGTTGCTCTGAATTTTCTTCTTTAAGATTGTTTCTTAGTTAAGTGTAGAGTTAACTACACACAGACTATCTGCGATATCGAGAATGAAAAAAATAGTTACCATATATGAATGACAATGCCTTTTGTATAGTCTATTTGTATATTTTTTTATGAATTTTTATTGATTTTTATTCATTTTAGGTCATCCGTCAAATTTCTGGACTGCTTTTCATTACTTAATCATATATTATGCATTCATTTAACCATCCATAATTACTTTTAACTTTTATCATTCATTCAATTTATTCATTCACTCTTTCCGGAATGAGGATACGCGATTTGCTTGTAAAAATATTCAATTTTCTACAAAGTTCAATTTTCACAACCTGATTAGATTGATGAATCCAATCAGCTTTACAACTGCCAGGTTGTTTAAATGTTTTTACTAACTAGTCACCTAACTAAAACTATAGTCCATTTCTTTTAGCGATGCATATTTGCACCGACTCGCCGCGGTGCCCTTTTAGCTCGGAAAAGTTTCCAGATCGCTGATTGGTTGGACAAGATAATTCTAACCAATCAGCGATCCGGAAACTTTTCTGAGCTAAAAGGGCACCGCCGCGAGTCGGTGCAAATATGCCTCGCTAAAAGAAATGGACTATAGCTAACTATTTCACTCACTAAATTACTAATGTTATTATTTTTTATTTTGGTAAATGTAAATGAATGAATTTTTAGAAAATTAGAAGACATTCACGAACATTAGGAATAATATTGTGTAACAGATAAGTATATTGGGCTATTTTTTCAGTATTGAACAGTTTTTTTTTTTTTTTTTTTTTTTTTTTTTTTTAATCAATACGGCTCTCTTTTCATTGCTATCATTATTCAGATATCTTGGATTTACAAGAAAACACACTATGGACTTTTAAGGCCCCATAATGGACCCGATTTTGTGTCTGGGGTGTCAAAAACAGGCTCCAATAAATCTAGTTTATATCTAATTCTTTTTCTTTTGGACAACTATTTATATATATATATATATATATATATATATATATATATATATATATATATTTTATTACTCCTGTATATTTGTTTACAGTATGTATGTATGTATATATAAATATGCATATTATACATATATATGGATATGTAAATACGTTTATAAACATGTATGTTATGCATATATGTATATATACATATGTTAATTATACAATGTATATATGTATATATACATATGTTTATTATACATACTTATGGATATATAAATACGTATATACATTATATAATATATATGGATATGTTTACATCTACATATATATATATATATATATATATATATATATATATATATATATATATATATACATATATATATATATATATATATATATATATATATATATATATATATATATACACACATACATATATACATATATATATATATATATATATATATATATATATATATATATATATATATATATATATACACACGCGTATGCATATACATCATATATATATATATATATATATATATATATATATATATATATATATATATATATATATTATATTATATATATTATATTATATTATATATATATATATATATATATATATATATATATATATATATATATATATATTTATAATGCCACAAATACCCTCTAATACGAATTTGCTCCATTTTTTTAACCTTACCGTCGATTAGAAATAAGGGTAATTATTTGTCTTGAACAACTTAAAGCCTGACGGGCTAAGTTAAATGTGTACCCTTATTTCTATTCAGCTTTAAAGTCCTAATCATTGGACCCCTTTGCAGAGAAAATACAGAAAATTGAATATTTATTGTAATATTAACAGTACTATTGTTAAAGTTCTGTTGAGAATATTACTGGTTCAGCGGTAGTTATTTTGCATTAAATCTTTGGCAAAATAAGTCATTATCATTGTTGTTATCATTAATATTATTATCGACTCTACAATCTGGGTTCGAAAAACCTTTTGTTGTCTATCTTGATTATTGAGGATTTGCGATATAGATCTAATTTTCTCTGATTATTATTATTATTATTATTATTATTATTATTATTATTATTATTATTAGTAGTAGTAGTAGTAGTATTATCAAACCTACAACCCTAGCTGGAAAAGCAGGATTGCTATAAGCCCAAGGGCTCCAGCAGGGAGGAAAGGAAATAAGGAAATAAATAAACTGCAAGAGAAGTAATGAACAATTGAAATAAAATATTTTAAGATCAGTGACAATATTAAAAAAGATCATTCATATACACACTAAAAAAACTTCAGAGAAACAAGAGGAAGAGAAATACTATAGAATGCTGTGCACAGTGTACCCTCAAGCAAATGAACTCTATCCCAAGGCAGTGGAAGACCATGGTACAAAGGCTAGGCACTACTTAAGACTAGAGTTTCGATTTTGGAGTATCCTTCTCCTAGAAGAGCTGCTTACCATAACTAGAGTCTCTGCCCTTACCAAGAGGAAAGTAGCCACTGAACAATTACAGTGCGGTAGTTAACCCCTTGAGCGAAGAAGAATTGTTTGGTAATATCGGTGTTGCTAGGTGTATGAGGAAAGAAGAGAAAGTGGAAAGAATAGGTTCAGACTATCCGGTATTTTTGCAGGTAAAGGTAAAAGGGAGCCATAACCAGAGAGAGGCATCCAATCTAATACTGTTTGGCCAGTCAAAGGACCCAATAATTCTAACGGTAGTATCTCAATGGGTTGTTGGTGCCCCTGGCAACCTACTATCTGGGTTGGAGATGTTATCACAAATGCATTATATATCTATAATTGAAGCCACAAAAATTTTTATTGAAAGTGTCAAAAAGAAAAATGGACTTTTTCATAATTGCTTACGCTCATCACGAGAATATATCGTTGATTTTAGTGCAATCGTTCTGCTGTCATTAAAATAGATCAATGTCGATGACGACAAATTACTGACACAAACAGATCAATCATTGAAGTAGCTTTGACGCCTAAGTGAAACTAGGGTCTGTTTGCTGTTTGCAGCCAGTATTTTAGTTGCAGTTATTGTGTTGAATTGTCATTATATTTATTTTCCTTTTAGGAAATGTTTAGAAGTATTTGTACTTTGTAGAGGTTTCCCGGTGGGTTTTAGACGTCTCAAGTAAGGACTACCTCGATGTCCATTTAAATGTTCCAAGGGAAATAGTGAGGATTACCTCGCAAAGATACTTTGAAGAGTTCCACAGGGAAGCAGTGAGGATTACCTCATAGAGGTCCTTTGAAAAATTAAAGAGGACGACAGCGAGGATTATATTTTGGAGGTCCTCCTGTTCGGAATCACTACAGACGCAAAACAATCAAGAATTGCATTGGCTGCTTCGATCAACTGAGAAATGCTGAATTAATATATTAAAGAAACGCGACAATGCTATTCTATCCGCGATCATGGGAACTAATGTGTGTCTGATTTGGGTCTTATCAGGATGAAGAGTGCCAATTATATTTTCT
>NC_090757.1:21065491-21075491 GCF_036898095.1 Palaemon carinicauda
TATGGAAACATCTTTGAGTTTGGGTTTATGTGGAAACATCTTTAATGTTAGATCTGTATGGAAGCATCTATAAGTTTAGGTCTGTGTTGAAGCATTTTTTGTGTTTAGGTCAGTATGGAAGCATCTTTGATTTTAGGTTTATGTGGAAACTTCTTTAAGTTTAGGTTTATGTGGAAGCATCTTTCAGTTAGGTTGGTGTTGAAGCATTTTGTTTTGTTTAGGTCCGTATGGAAGCATCTTTGATTTTGGGTTTATGTGGAAACATTTTTAAGTTTAGGTCTGTGTAGAAGCATCTTCAAGTTGAGGTCTGTGTGGAATCTTTTTTTGTGTTTAGGTCTGTATGGAAAGGTCTATGATTTTAGGTCTGTATGGAAGCATTTCTTCCTTTAGGACTGTAGAAGAACATCTGGGAGATTAGGTCTAAGTTTTTTGAGTGTAGGTCTTTATGGAAGCATCTTTTAGTTTAGTTATGAGTGGAAGCATCTTTATATCTTTATTGAAGCATATTTTAGTCATGGTCTATATAAAAGCTTTTTTGAGTTTAGATGTCTACGAAAACATATTTGTGTTTAGGTCTGTAAGGGAGCATTTTATGCTTAATGGTCTCATGGTAGTAGGTTGGCCAGGGGACCAACCACCCGTTGAGATACTACCCGCTACAGAGTTATTGGTTCCTTTGACTGGCCAAACAGTAGTACATTGGACCTTTCTCTTTGGTAACGGCTAATTTTCCCTTTGCCTACACATACACCTAATAATCTGGTCTATTCTACCCATATTCCTCCTCTATCCTCATACAACTGACAACACTGAGATTACAAACAATTCTTCGGTGAAGGGGTTACCTACTGCTCTGTAATTGTTCTTCTTGGTAAGGGTAGAAGAGACCCTTTAGCTATGGTAAGCAGCTCTTATAGGAGAGGGAAACTCCAAAATTAAAGAATTGTTCTCTAGTCTTGGGTAGTGCCATAGCATCTGTACCATTACTTTCTTGGATACGGCAGTTTTCTTGCTTGGGGCACACTATTCTACCATATTTCTCCTCTTTTTTTTTTTTTTTTTTTTTTTTTTTTTCTCCTTGTTTATTTTAATGATGATTCTGTTCTTAAGATATTTTCTTTCAATTGTTCATTACTTCTCTTGTAGTTTATTTATTCCTTGTTTCCTCTTCTCATTGGGCTATGTTTCCCTATTGAAACCTTTGGTCTTAAAGCAACTTGCTTTTCCAACAAGGGTTGAAACTTAGCTGGTAATAATTATAAGAATAATATGGAATCATCTATGAATTTATGTATGTAAGAAAACCTTTTTAAGTTCTAGTTCCATGTAAGCATGTTTTTATTTATGTGTTCATGGAATCATCTTTTGAGTTCAAATCTATTTAGAAGCATATTTAATTTAGATCTATAGAGATTACGTTTGGAGTAAAAAGTGTTTTAATTATGTTCTCAGTCTCAAGTAATTATTTCATAGTTTGTGGCAAATGAGGAATACTAATTAATATTTTTCGACGAGGCAAAGATTCTAGAGCTGGGATTCTGCACGAAGAAATTGTTGGTAGAGATATTTCCGATCTATAAACAAACAGTTTGTATGCATTAATTTACGAGTTCTTGTTTTACGGGCACTTTGTTCTATATTTCTCTTCCTCTTGTTTGGTTAAAGTTTTTATAGTTTATGTAAGAGATATTTATTTTAATGTTACTGTTCTTAGAACATTTTATTGTTCCTTGATTCCTTTCCTCACTGGGCTATTTTCTCTGTTGGAGCCCCTAAACTTATAGCATTCTGCTTTTCCAACAAGGGTTGTAGCTTAGTAATTGATAATAATAATAATAATAATAATAATAATAATAATAATAATAATAATAATAATAATAATAATAATAGGCATGTAGAAGCATCGCACCGGCGAGCTAGCAAACGTTTAGTATTTCTCATTCCCAAAAGTAATTAATTGTAATTTTTAAGCTAAGAAATACTTCGGACCACATTCACCTTCCTTGAACTTACAAATGAGGTATAAAGAGTCATTAGCAATGAATAATTAACGCTAATCTTAACAGTTCCTTCATATAGATGAAAGGGTGAAAGGTTAAGTTTCATTTTGATTAACGAGCCTCATTATAGAAGGTTTAATTATTCTACTTTGTTTACACATTTGTCTTTGGGCGAAGTAGTTCCTGTTTCTAGATGTCATCGTTACCATATTTATTTCGGTGAAGTGAGGACCGAGATGAATATCTTCATGTTGATACATTGCAGTTCTTGTTTTTATCATTAAGAGGTTGTTAATGATACTGTCGTCTTTGATACTACTGCTATACAGATAATTCATTTGGATCTTATTCTTTAAACTAACAGAGTAGTGCCAGGGCACTAGCTACCCGTTGAGATACTACCGCTAGAGAGTTATAGGGTCCTTTGACTGACAAGATAGTACTACCATTGGATCCTTCTCTCTGGTTACGGTTCACTTCCCCTTTACTTAGACATACACAGAATAGTCTGGCCTATTCTTAACAGATTCTCCTCTGTCATACACCTGACAACACTGAGATTAACAAATAATTCTTCTTCATCCAAGGGGTTAACTACTTCACTGTAATTGGTTAGTGGCTGTGGACTATGATGAATGGCGAAGTATTGAATTAAAAGTTCATGATAGAGACGACTGCCGGAATCTAACTGAAGCCCTTTGCGTCAATAGGCGTAGTAGGAGATGATGATGATGATGATGATGACGATGATCATGATCATGATATATATATATATATATATATATATATATATATTATATATATATATATATATATATATATATATATATATATATATATATATCAAGTTTTTTTCTGTTTGAAGGTAATTTTGGGACTATTAATCTTGTTCTAACCATGCCTTTGGAAAAAATTATTAGCCCCATGTCCCTATCTAAGATGACAGCGATCCACTACAGTTGACCAACTACTAAGAACAATATATTCTGCGCAGGTCTAGCTAGACACAGTTTTGATGCTATGTCCAAAACATTGACCTCATTTGGCAAGAGAATAGTTTTACTTTTTTTCTTATTTGTCGAAAATTGTTGTTATTACTGCTAATGTTGCTGTTGTTGTTATTTATTATAATTGGATATTATTTTTTGGTTACTACTTTTGTTATTATTATTATCGTTGTTGTTGTTGTTGTTGTTACAATATATGTCTCTTCAGTGGAAAATTCTTGGAAACCTATCGAGTTCTTTATTGCCACAGCCAAGAGTAAAATCCCTTGAAGTTTAAGGTCTGTAGCAATTTGCTCTGAATAAATGTTTTTGAATAAGTTTGGCATTGCAATTTGAATTGTAGAGACGATAGCTTACGTGGTAAAGTATTGAAGGAAAAATACTCACCTTGTTAGTTGAAATAGTTCACCGTCCCTGATTGAATTCTGAAGAATTACCCTTTGGTTGGAGAAGCCGGATTGTAAACAGATTGGTACCTAGAAGAAGATTATTGATTGTGAGAGGCAGAGTAGAATGTTCCTGGAAGAATAATCATATCGTCTATCTAATAGATATTCGCTTTTAATGAAATAAAACACCCTATGTATATCCCTTGCTTAGAAACATTCTAATCAACTTTCGAACTCAGAGGTCAAATGATTATATCAGGTTTCTCTTGGTCACAATAAGATAACGCTGCAAACGTTTGTTTTTGTCACAGCAAGATAACGCTGTAAATGTTTCCCTTTGTTACAGCAAGGTAATGCTGTAAACGTTTCCCTTTGTCACAGTGACGTAATGCTGTAAACGTTGTCCTTTGTCACAGCACGGTATCGCTGTAAACGTCTTATTTTTTCATAGCAAGGTAACGCTGTAAACCTTTCCCTTTGTCACAGCAAGGTAACACTGTAAATATTTCCATTGTCACTGCCAGGTAACGCTGTAAACATTTCCTTTGTCACTGCAAGGTAATGCTGTAAACCATTCCCTTTATCACAGCAAGGTAACGCTAAACCTTTCCATTTGTCACAGCAAGGTGATGCTGTAAACGTTTTCCTTTGTCACAACACGGTAACGCTATAAATGTTTCCCTTTGTCACAACTAAGTAACACTGTAAAAGTTTCCCCTTTTTCACAGCAAGGTAACGCTTTAAACGTTTTGTGTTGGCACTGCATGGTAACACCATAAACGTTTCCCAATGTCACTGGAAGGTAACTCTGTAAACGTTTCCCTTTGTCACAGCGAGGGAACTGTAAAAATTTTCCTTTGGTTCAGCAAGTTAATGGTGTTTTTTTAGTCACGGCAAGGTAACACTGTTCATGTTCCCCTTTGTATCAACAAAGTAACACTATAAACATTTTCCTTTGTCACAGCAATGTAACGCTGTAAACCTTTACCTTTTTCACAGAAAAGTAACGCAGTAAATGTTTCCCTTTGTCACATCAAGGTAATACTTTAAACGTTTTTCTTTGTCAAAGCAAGCTAATGCTGTAAATGTTTCCTTTTGTCACAGCAAGGTAATGCTTGAAACGTTTCCCTTTGTCACAGCAAGGTGATGCTGTAAACGTTTCCCTTTGTCATAGCAAGGTAATACCGTAAACGTTTCCCTTTGTCACAGCAAGGTAATGCTGTAAACTTTCCCCTTTTCACAGCAAGGTAACGCTCTAAACATTTCCCTTTCTCACAGCGAGGTAACTAAACATTTTCCTTTGTCACAGCAAGGTAACACTGTTAACTTTATCCTTTGTCACAGTGAGGTAATGCTGTAAAAATTTTCCTTTTTCACAGCAAGGTGATGCTGTAAACGTTTCCCTTTGTCACAGCAATGTAACGCTTAAACCTTTCCCATTTCACAGCAAAGTAACTCTGTAATTGTTTTCCTTTGAACAGGAAAGTAACGCTGTATAATTTTCCCTTTATCACAACAAGATGATGCTGTAAGCGTTTCCCTTTGTCACAGCAAGGTAATGCTGTACATGTTTCCTTTTGTCACAGCGATGTAACGCTGTAAACATTTCCCTTTTTCACAGCAAGGTAATGCTGTGAATGTTTCCCTCTGTCACAGAGAGGTAACGCTGTAAACGTTTTCCTTTATCTTAGCAAGGTGACGTTGTAAACATTTCCCTTTGACACAGCAAGGTAACGTTATAGACGTTTCCCTCTGTCACAGCAAATTAATTGTTAACATTATTCTTTGTCAGGGCAAGGTAACACTATAAACTTTTTCCTTTGTCACAGCAAGGTAACGCTGGAAACGTTTCCCTTTTTCACAGCAAGGTGGTGCTGTAAACGTTCCCCTTTGTCACAACAAGGTAATGCTGGAATATGAAGTACCTTCTATGTAGTACAGAGTACATAAAAATAGCAACGGACATAAATTAGATTGTGGCAAGCGGTTTGTCGTTAAAGAAAATTAAGGAAGGGACATTCGGAGCGAGTTTCTTGACCCCTTATATATCACTTGGTTGCCAGAGGAGAGATGATGCTTTTAGGCTGTAAGGATATCTTGAACGTATCAGAAAAGATTAAAAAACAATCACTCAGATCGTGAGAGTTTTAAATTTATTAATCTAATCAGTGATTGAATTTGTCAAATTGGAGTAAAATCGTCGACCTGTTTTTCAATCGACTAAAGGGTTGTTACCCTTTTAGAGAACTTCCTTGCAAGATTTCCAATTAAGAACTAATTGCTAAATTTCATCGGGAGAGTTTCCGTAGGCTTTTCACCAAGAGATATTTCAGATTACGATATAATTCTTACCTTCCTTTTTTTGTATTAGTGCTTGGGTTTGCAAATTACATGCTAATTATAATCTACTCATGTATACTTTTTTTTAATATGATGAATTATTTATCCAATTTTACAATTCACGACTTAATCAGATCTAAATTTTATCACCCATTTCAAAATTATTAACAGGCCTAACGTTATATAATTCATCCTCTGGATTTTTTATTACTATGTATTATGAATATTTACCTATGGACATTGTTTTAACTAATGATTTAGAATATTAACTATGCTTTTTATTTTTAATCTCTATCAAATTTTATGAAGTGGATACGGTTATAACATTTAGTTAAATCATTTTAGATTCGTGCTTTCAAATGGAGAGAGAGAGAGAGAGAGAGAGAGAGAGAGAGAGAGAGAGAGAGAGAGAGAGAGAGAGAGAGAGAGAGAGAGAGAGAGAGAGAGAGAGTAATAATAATAATAATTCTTTATTTCCAATATTTACATTGGGTATTCATAAAATATAAAGCTACAATTAGTAAAAGAGAGAGAGAGAGAGAGAGAGAGAGGAGAGAGAGAGAGAGAGAGAGAGAGAGAGAGAGAGAGAGAGCGTATACATTTTAATGGAAGGTTGAATCTCTACATCAGTTTCCGAGAGAGAGAGAGAGAGAGAGAGAGAGAGAGAGAGAGAGAGAGAGAGAGAGAGAGAGAGAGCATAAATTTTAATGGAAGGTTAAACCCTCTACATCAGTTTCCGGGAGAGAGAGAGAGAGAGAGAGAGAGAGAGAGAGAGAGAGAGAGAGAGAGGAGAGAGAGAGAGAGAGAGAGCATAAATTTTAATGGAAGGTTGAACCCTCTACATCAGTTTCCGGGCTTTTATCCTTTGAGTGAAACACTTTCTAATTTGACTCTTCACAAGTACGAAACCTTAATGAGAACTTCCCGGGTGGTAAAGGCTAATGCGGAGTTGGTAATGAATTTTAATTTTTATGGAGAACTGTGCGTTAATGCTACCATTCGTTTCCAAGCCTCTTATTAACTGTCATAATGGAATGATCGTATTTAAGTCTTACTCGTTTTTGGAGCGATGAGAGTATTTAGATAGTGTAAATAGTTTTCATTATTCTTTTATAGACATACACACTCCTCCCCTGTGTAATGAAGAGCATGTGTCGTGATATATATATATATATATATATATATATATATATATATATATATATATATATATATATATATATATATATATATATATATTATATATATATATGACAGTTTACTTATTTGCTTCATCAAACGTATGTAATTATATTACCGGATTTACTAGTTTCCAGTTCTCTCTCTCTCTCTCTCTCTCTCTCTCTCTCTCTCTCTCTCTCTCTCTCTCCCTCCACAGTGCTTTCGCTTCTCCTGAGAGGTTTTGTACTTTTGTCAATATGGCTTCAATTCTTTTGTGCTTCCAATTCACTGAATACCTGATAATCAAAATGCCCCATTGAACGCCATCGAAGATTCAATCACATTTAGTAAAAGAAAGCAACTCACAGATGGCAGCACCTACCGCTATTGACTTCTCAGAACCGGGGGGGGGGGGGGGTTGCTTGGTCGGCCTTTCCCGTTGCGTCCATATCTATAAAAGCTTCCATCTGTAACAGTTTTACCTTTTTTTTTTTTTTTTCATTTCGAGATATTGAAGAAGGCGAGTCGGTCAAAGTGGAATCCGAAAATTGCTCGTTTCAAATGGTAACTGCGAGAGTCCTTTAGCTGGGAATTGCAAGGCCTTTCGTATATAGTCAACCTGTTGAAAGGCAGTGTTTGAATTAAGATTTTTTTAATCTCTCTCTCTCTCTCTCTCTCTCTCTCTCTCTCTCTCTCTCTCTCTCTCTCTCTCTCTCTCTCTTTAATGTATAACTGCAATCTTGTAAAAACCGAAGCAGCAAGCAGGTGAAATTGCTTCTGCCTAGCAAAGTTATACCTGTAATATGCGTCATTTTATTTTCTTTACAATTTGACGGCTTATACGCCTCACCTGAAAAAGGGATACAATTTAACCATAAAATAAATACTTTCTGGTACAACCCAGGAACGTAAGTGGTGGGCTACCTTAAAATCTGCACCCTTTGACGTAGACTTAACAGTTCCTCCATTGCTTAAACCAGATGGTTCTGTCACTCACTGGCCGAAGTCAAAAGACAACCCTTTTGACTGAAGTGTTTTACAGTAAACAGAATAATGGGAAACTATTTTCTCATTCTTGTTTTTCCCTAAAGGTAAAATAATTGGTTTAGTTTCTCAGTTCCGTGAAATTGAAGTACTTAATGGACCTTAATGCTTATAGTGGGGTATTATTATTATTATTATTATTATTATTATTATTATTATTATTATTATTATTATTAGCCAAGCTACAACCCTAGTTGGAAAAGCAAGATGCTATAAGCCCAAGGGCTCCAATAGAGAAAAATAGTCCGGTGAGGAAAGGAAATAAGGAAATAAATAATAACAAATTAACAATAATTCATTCTAAAATCAGTAACATCGTCAAAAATATATGTCATGTATAAACTATAAACAGACTCATGTCAGCCTGGTCAAAATAAAAATATTTGCTCCAACTTTGAACTTTTGAAGTTCTACTGATTCAACTACCCGATTAGGAAGATCATTCCACAACTTGGTCACAGCTTGAATAAAACTTCTAGAATACTGCGTAGTATTGAGCCTCATGATGGAGAAGGCCTGGGAGATCCTTTAGTTTTGATAAAGACTGCTGATTTCTTAGCTCTCAAGTTATCTGTTATTTTTTCACAAGTCATCATGAAAAGTTTCTTGTTGCAGTTGGAGGATTGGTAATTTTACTCCATCAGATAAATGTGTTTGTGGTAAATCTAGCACCATTAAGGCATTTCAAGTAATAGATTCAAAAGATTAGGTATGTAATATCTGGTGTTCTTCGGGATAATGTTCTCTCCCCATTGCTGTTCATGCTATACAGTGTATGGTTTGGACCAGAAAATGAGCTTGTTACATATACAGATGAGGCTACTTTCTTTACATAAATTTTATCTCCTGAATGTAGACCTGTGGTTGTTCAATCCCTTTATAGTGCAAGAGGTAAAGTTGAACCCTGATAAAACTTTCTTTAAAATAACAAGAGGAAGAGAAAGAAGATTGAATAGTGTGCTCGAGTATATTCACTTTCCAGTTGAAAAAGGAAGTATTTAAGACGTTTACTTTTTTAATACGCTCAAAATTTTATATACTGGTATATTATTGTGAACGTAAAAACCAACATATACAAGTGAAGTAAATCTTCATATTATTAATAGTTATATCTGTAAAGCTTTGTAAGGAACCTGATTTGTTGTTTACAGTCTTTATCTAATTCAGACATGAAACAAGCGCTGAGAGAGAGAGAGAGAGAGAGAGAGAGAGAGAGAGAGAGAGAGAGAGAGAGAGGAGAGAGAGAGAGAGAGAGAGCTTGGAATAAGTAAATTTTTCAGTTCATTATTTTAATCATATGCCAAAGACTGTTCTATTGAAGTCAATATTCGTATTTTCTCCAGTGAATTTTCCCGAGGTTTTTTAGAGTTTATTTTGAATCCGTTTCCATCCGATGGTAGTTAAGGGAATCATTTTAATGGTAATTGTATTTGCGATAATCCAATAGAGGGCATACGAAGTAATGTTAATCCTGGTTATGGCATTGCTGTAACTGATACCTCAAATACTCCTGGTCTCGTTATGGGCGACATCTGGTTTAAAAATCGCTCATGAATGGCAGAGGCAAGGAACAATAACAATGCCCTAGAGACTGACATCTGCACATAAGATAAGATCAGGGAGGCCAGGCAATGGCTGCTGATTACTCAGCAGGTAGACCTACAGGCTCGCCTAAACTCACTATCCTTAGCCCACAAGGATGGTGAGGTTGCACACACTAAAGAAGCTGTCGAGCTTGAGCGGGTCTCGAACCCCAATACGGGGATCGCCGGGCAGGATCGTTTCCTATAGTTAGGATAGTCACTGACATTTATGATAGCCATATATGATATAGCCGAAGTTCAATATAGTAATCTTAGTAAGAATAGCCTTATGTATGATACCCCAAGTTGAAGTGGGTTAAGGTGAGGATAAGTAAGACAGTGTTAGGCCTCGTGAGTCTAATCTTGATCAGTGATGGTCCAATTTAGAACAAAATTAAGGAAATTTAGAGATTATAGGTTTTGCCTTTGTAGGAGAATGAATGAATGGATGTTGATTAGCTGGCATCATAACCTCT
>NC_090757.1:21095427-21105427 GCF_036898095.1 Palaemon carinicauda
CGGGGACAAAGTGTTGTACAATGAATGTGACAGGGAGGACACTGAGCCTTTCAATCTATTGATAGATTTGGATTTAAAATCAATTTCAATGTCTAAGAGGGACTGAGTAGCAGTTCTATAAAAATCAGAGTTATATAGTGAAGATCTATATAATTTAAACTTGATGAAATTAGGCACAATATTACTCATCTTACAATATAGCAAAAAATCGTGATCAAGTTGGGCCTTCTTCCATTTCTTGTCCGAGGACTCAAGACGTCGGTAAAGCCGGAGAGTGGAGCCATCGTATTTCCGCTGAATATAACTAGTAACATTTTCGCTTCTGGCAAGCTTAAGTTTAAGGATGAAGAGGGCAGCAAGAAGACTTCGGATCATCTTACATATTTATTCAACACCAACGTTTCGGGAATCCATTCCCATCATCAGGGCTACATAAAACATGAAATTATGTTTACATTAGAAATTAATCATACATTTTTGCTTAAAATTGCTTTGGTATAAAAAATATCAAAAAACGGTTAAAAGAATCAAAATACAGGAATCTAGACGTTATATAAAAACATGTGGCTAACAGAGGTCCTTTACAATTGTGATGATAAAAACACTTGTGATCAAAATGGAATAAAAAATATACATATATGTAAATGAATGGTCGAACTTACTGTCAAGAGATGTGGCTGAAAACTATAGGAATATTTGAGAAAATTCTTGAAGAAAATGCTTTAACTACGAACAAAAAATAGATCAACAAGGGATGATAGGTAATGGTAGTTAGGCAATATGTAATGGTGTGGAGGTGGTTTGATTATTTAAGGAAGGGGACAGTTTTTTTATATAGAGAGATTCTAAGAGAAGGAGCGAAAGGCAATCGGATGTTTGGGAAAGAATTTCGAAATGGTTGTATTGTATATGAGTTTTACATGAGTTTGAATGATTTCTTATAGAGGAAAATTCTTGGGATTTTAATACGGAACCAGTGCGATGACTGACACCCCTATGGGAATCGATGCGGACCTTCAGTAATCGTCGGGTAGACCCGATATAGTTTCCAAAATTACATTTTGGACAAGTATACTTGTAAACAACGAAGGACCGCATCAACTCTGGGAGGGTGTCTTTGAACCTGAAAAGTTTGCCAATATTTAAAGGGTTTTTTAATATAAACTTAAAATTCACATATGGGTACAGAGTGCTGAGGGCTGTGGTGAGCTCGTTTCTGAAAAGAGCATTTTTAACATAAGGCAATGATACATACATTAGTTTTTTGGGAACTTCAGGACATTTATATTTAGGCTGAAAAATACCATTAAGAAATTTATTAACAATTTTGTCATAGAGGTGTGAAGGATAACAATTGTATGTAAAATATGTTTTTAAAAATGAAATTTCTTTATGAAAATTATGCCAGTCCGAACATAAGGAATATGCTCTAAATAAAAGGGTTTGAATAGAGTTAATCTTGAATGATTTCGAACAACTGCTAAAAAAATTAAGACCCAAACCAGTGTATGTCTCTTTTCTAAAAATACCTGTAAGAAATCCTCTATTTGAGCGTGAAATGTTTATGTCAAGGAATGGCAACTGGTTATCTTTTTCTATTTCCATGGTAAACTTAATGTTTGGGTGAATTCTATTTACATATTCTAAAAACTTGTCAGCATGGGATTTTTCTCTAAATAGCAAAAAAGTGTCGTCAACGTATCTTTTATAGAAACTAGGACGAAATGCTTCCGGACATTGTCCAAGGTATATTTCCTCCAAGTGGCACATGAATATATTGGCAAATGTAGGACCCAAGGGCGACCCCATTGCCATTCCATCAACCTGTTTGAATAATTTGGTATTAAAAACAAAATGAATATCTATTACTGAAAGTTCAAGGAGTTTTTTGAAACTGTTTGAATCAAAGCCGTTGAATAAGGTATTTTCGGTAGGAAAAAGCTTGTTGAGTATAATTTCTATTGTTTCATGAAGGGGCACGTTAGTAAACAAAGATTCTACATCCAAGCTAACCATAATTGAGTTACTATCTTGTTCAAGTATTTCGGGAATGAACTTGGCGGAGTTTTGAAGAGTAAATTGATTATTGGTTAAATGACTAAGGAGAGGAACTAGGAATTTGGCTAAGTGATAATTTGGCGAGTTATAAGCTGCTAAAATAGGCCTGAGGGGTACATTAGTCTTATGGACCTTAGGAAGTCCATACAGAACACTAAAAGAAGATCCTGAACTATATAATGATTGATAAGACTGTTCGGACAACATACCTTTATCTTTGAGTAGTTTTAATGTGCGGTTTATTTTATCTTCAACTTTAAAAATTAGGCTATATTGGAGATCACCAACTTCTAAAAATTTACTGGAATCTGATAAAACATTATTCATTTTCTGGATATAGTCACTGTGGTTAAGAATAACAACGCCTTTACCTTTATCTGGTCTGCAAATAACAATATTCCTGTTTTGTGAGAGTTTCTTGAGCACTGTAAAATCATCTTGTTTAAAAAAGGGAAACCAATTGGTGGCTTTCAAAGAAGAAAACACCCTATGGGCAATATCATGAATTGACTGTTGGGTTTCTTCTAAGTTAATATGTGCAGGAAGATTTCGAATGCAGTGAAAAAACCGTTCAAATGGTAGAAAAAATTGATAAAAGTTTGGTTTAAAATTTGGAAGGCAAAAATCAAGTCCTAAGGAAAGTAAAAATTCTTCTTTTTTAGACAGAACGTAGTCAGAGTAATTAAAAACAACATCCTTGGGAGAAAGGAATCTTGGCAGACTAATACCTAATTTTAAAAGTTTACGTTTATGAACCTCTGTTATATTTAGGGTATACTGTTTAATATTTCTACTTAAAAGTGATCTAACATAAAAACCATCGAGCGGGGACAAAGTGTTGTACAATGAATGTGACAGGGAGGACACTGAGCCTTTCAATCTATTGATAGATTTGGATTTAAAATCAATTTCAATGTCTAAGAGGGACTGAGTAGCAGTTCTATAAAAATCAGAGTTATATAGTGAAGATCTATATAATTTAAACTTGATGAAATTAGGCACAATATTACTCATCTTACAATATAGCAAAAAATCGTGATCAAGTTGGGCCTTCTTCCATTTCTTGTCCGAGGACTCAAGACGTCGGTAAAGCCGGAGAGTGGAGCCATCGTATTTCCGCTGAATATAACTAGTAACATTTTCGCTTCTGGCAAGCTTAAGTTTAAGGATGAAGAGGGCAGCAAGAAGACTTCGGATCATCTTACATATTTATTCAACACCAACGTTTCGGGAATCCATTCCCATCATCAGGGCTACATAAAACATGAAATTATGTTTACATTAGAAATTAATCATACATTTTTGCTTAAAATTGCTTTGGTATAAAAAATATCAAAAAACGGTTAAAAGAATCAAAATACAGGAATCTAGACGTTATATAAAAACATGTGGCTAACAGAGGTCCTTTACAATTGTGATGATAAAAACACTTGTGATCAAAATGGAATAAAAAATATACATATATGTAAATGAATGGTCGAACTTACTGTCAAGAGATGTGGCTGAAAACTATAGGAATATTTGAGAAAATTCTTGAAGAAAATGCTTTAACTACGAACAAAAAATAGATCAACAAGGGATGATAGGTAATGGTAGTTAGGCAATATGTAATGGTGTGGAGGTGGTTTGATTATTTAAGGAAGGGGACAGTTTTTTTATATAGAGAGATTCTAAGAGAAGGAGCGAAAGGCAATCGGATGTTTGGGAAAGAATTTCGAAATGGTTGTATTGTATATGAGTTTTACATGAGTTTGAATGATTTCTTATAGAGGAAAATTCTTGGGATTTTAATACGGAACCAGTGCGATGACTGACACCCCTATGGGAATCGATGCGGACCTTCAGTAATCGTCGGGTAGACCCGATATAGTTTCCAAAATTACATTTTGGACAAGTATACTTGTAAACAACGAAGGACCGCATCAACTCTGGGAGGGTGTCTTTGAACCTGAAAAGTTTGCCAATATTTAAAGGGTTTTTTAATATAAACTTAAAATTCACATATGGGTACAGAGTGCTGAGGGCTGTGGTGAGCTCGTTTCTGAAAAGAGCATTTTTAACATAAGGCAATGATACATACATTAGTTTTTTGGGAACTTCAGGACATTTATATTTAGGCTGAAAAATACCATTAAGAAATTTATTAACAATTTTGTCATAGAGGTGTGAAGGATAACAATTGTATGTAAAATATGTTTTTAAAAATGAAATTTCTTTATGAAAATTATGCCAGTCCGAACATAAGGAATATGCTCTAAATAAAAGGGTTTGAATAGAGTTAATCTTGAATGATTTCGAACAACTGCTAAAAAAATTAAGACCCAAACCAGTGTATGTCTCTTTTCTAAAAATACCTGTAAGAAATCCTCTATTTGAGCGTGAAATGTTTATGTCAAGGAATGGCAACTGGTTATCTTTTTCTATTTCCATGGTAAACTTAATGTTTGGGTGAATTCTATTTACATATTCTAAAAACTTGTCAGCATGGGATTTTTCTCTAAATAGCAAAAAAGTGTCGTCAACGTATCTTTTATAGAAACTAGGACGAAATGCTTCCGGACATTGTCCAAGGTATATTTCCTCCAAGTGGCACATGAATATATTGGCAAATGTAGGACCCAAGGGCGACCCCATTGCCATTCCATCAACCTGTTTGAATAATTTGGTATTAAAAACAAAATGAATATCTATTACTGAAAGTTCAAGGAGTTTTTTGAAACTGTTTGAATCAAAGCCGTTGAATAAGGTATTTTCGGTAGGAAAAAGCTTGTTGAGTATAATTTCTATTGTTTCATGAAGGGGCACGTTAGTAAACAAAGATTCTACATCCAAGCTAACCATAATTGAGTTACTATCTTGTTCAAGTATTTCGGGAATGAACTTGGCGGAGTTTTGAAGAGTAAATTGATTATTGGTTAAATGACTAAGGAGAGGAACTAGGAATTTGGCTAAGTGATAATTTGGCGAGTTATAAGCTGCTAAAATAGGCCTGAGGGGTACATTAGTCTTATGGACCTTAGGAAGTCCATACAGAACACTAAAAGAAGATCCTGAACTATATAATGATTGATAAGACTGTTCGGACAACATACCTTTATCTTTGAGTAGTTTTAATGTGCGGTTTATTTTATCTTCAACTTTAAAAATTAGGCTATATTGGAGATCACCAACTTCTAAAAATTTACTGGAATCTGATAAAACATTATTCATTTTCTGGATATAGTCACTGTGGTTAAGAATAACAACGCCTTTACCTTTATCTGGTCTGCAAATAACAATATTCCTGTTTTGTGAGAGTTTCTTGAGCACTGTAAAATCATCTTGTTTAAAAAAGGGAAACCAATTGGTGGCTTTCAAAGAAGAAAACACCCTATGGGCAATATCATGAATTGACTGTTGGGTTGCTTCTAAGTTAATATGTGCAGGAAGATTTCGAATGCAGTGAAAAAACCGTTCAAATGGTAGAAAAAATTGATAAAAGTTTGGTTTAAAATTTGGAAGGCAAAAATCAAGTCCTAAGGAAAGTAAAAATTCTTCTTTTTTAGACAGAACGTAGTCAGAGTAATTAAAAACAACATCCTTGGGAGAAAGGAATCTTGGCAGACTAATACCTAATTTTAAAAGTTTACGTTTATGAACCTCTGTTATATTTAGGGTATACTGTTTAATATTTCTACTTAAAAGTGATCTAACATAAAAACCATCGAGCGGGGACAAAGTGTTGTACAATGAATGTGACAGGGAGGACACTGAGCCTTTCAATCTATTGATAGATTTGGATTTAAAATCAATTTCAATGTCTAAGAGGGACTGAGTAGCAGTTCTATAAAAATCAGAGTTATATAGTGAAGATCTATATAATTTAAACTTGATGAAATTAGGCACAATATTACTCATCTTACAATATAGCAAAAAATCGTGATCAAGTTGGGCCTTCTTCCATTTCTTGTCCGAGGACTCAAGACGTCGGTAAAGCCGGAGAGTGGAGCCATCGTATTTCCGCTGAATATAACTAGTAACATTTTCGCTTCTGGCAAGCTTAAGTTTAAGGATGAAGAGGGCAGCAAGAAGACTTCGGATCATCTTACATATTTATTCAACACCAACGTTTCGGGAATCCATTCCCATCATCAGGGCTACATAAAACATGAAATTATGTTTACATTAGAAATTAATCATACATTTTTGCTTAAAATTGCTTTGGTATAAAAAATATCAAAAAACGGTTAAAAGAATCAAAATACAGGAATCTAGACGTTATATAAAAACATGTGGCTAACAGAGGTCCTTTACAATTGTGATGATAAAAACACTTGTGATCAAAATGGAATAAAAAATATACATATATGTAAATGAATGGTCGAACTTACTGTCAAGAGATGTGGCTGAAAACTATAGGAATATTTGAGAAAATTCTTGAAGAAAATGCTTTAACTACGAACAAAAAATAGATCAACAAGGGATGATAGGTAATGGTAGTTAGGCAATATGTAATGGTGTGGAGGTGGTTTGATTATTTAAGGAAGGGGACAGTTTTTTTATATAGAGAGATTCTAAGAGAAGGAGCGAAAGGCAATCGGATGTTTGGGAAAGAATTTCGAAATGGTTGTATTGTATATGAGTTTTACATGAGTTTGAATGATTTCTTATAGAGGAAAATTCTTGGGATTTTAATACGGAACCAGTGCGATGACTGACACCCCTATGGGAATCGATGCGGACCTTCAGTAATCGTCGGGTAGACCCGATATAGTTTCCAAAATTACATTTTGGACAAGTATACTTGTAAACAACGAAGGACCGCATCAACTCTGGGAGGGTGTCTTTGAACCTGAAAAGTTTGCCAATATTTAAAGGGTTTTTTAATATAAACTTAAAATTCACATATGGGTACAGAGTGCTGAGGGCTGTGGTGAGCTCGTTTCTGAAAAGAGCATTTTTAACATAAGGCAATGATACATACATTAGTTTTTTGGGAACTTCAGGACATTTATATTTAGGCTGAAAAATACCATTAAGAAATTTATTAACAATTTTGTCATAGAGGTGTGAAGGATAACAATTGTATGTAAAATATGTTTTTAAAAATGAAATTTCTTTATGAAAATTATGCCAGTCCGAACATAAGGAATATGCTCTAAATAAAAGGGTTTGAATAGAGTTAATCTTGAATGATTTCGAACAACTGCTAAAAAAATTAAGACCCAAACCAGTGTATGTCTCTTTTCTAAAAATACCTGTAAGAAATCCTCTATTTGAGCGTGAAATGTTTATGTCAAGGAATGGCAACTGGTTATCTTTTTCTATTTCCATGGTAAACTTAATGTTTGGGTGAATTCTATTTACATATTCTAAAAACTTGTCAGCATGGGATTTTTCTCTAAATAGCAAAAAAGTGTCGTCAACGTATCTTTTATAGAAACTAGGACGAAATGCTTCCGGACATTGTCCAAGGTATATTTCCTCCAAGTGGCACATGAATATATTGGCAAATGTAGGACCCAAGGGCGACCCCATTGCCATTCCATCAACCTGTTTGAATAATTTGGTATTAAAAACAAAATGAATATCTATTACTGAAAGTTCAAGGAGTTTTTTGAAACTGTTTGAATCAAAGCCGTTGAATAAGGTATTTTCGGTAGGAAAAAGCTTGTTGAGTATAATTTCTATTGTTTCATGAAGGGGCACGTTAGTAAACAAAGATTCTACATCCAAGCTAACCATAATTGAGTTACTATCTTGTTCAAGTATTTCGGGAATGAACTTGGCGGAGTTTTGAAGAGTAAATTGATTATTGGTTAAATGACTAAGGAGAGGAACTAGGAATTTGGCTAAGTGATAATTTGGCGAGTTATAAGCTGCTAAAATAGGCCTGAGGGGTACATTAGTCTTATGGACCTTAGGAAGTCCATACAGAACACTAAAAGAAGATCCTGAACTATATAATGATTGATAAGACTGTTCGGACAACATACCTTTATCTTTGAGTAGTTTTAATGTGCGGTTTATTTTATCTTCAACTTTAAAAATTAGGCTATATTGGAGATCACCAACTTCTAAAAATTTACTGGAATCTGATAAAACATTATTCATTTTCTGGA
Source organism: Palaemon carinicauda (assembly GCF_036898095.1). Lineage (NCBI taxonomy): Eukaryota > Metazoa > Arthropoda > Malacostraca > Decapoda > Palaemonidae > Palaemon > Palaemon carinicauda. The sequence continues at coordinate 21,103,587 of NC_090757.1, forward strand.
TATAGTCACTGTGGTTAAGAATAACAACGCCTTTACCTTTATCTGGTCTGCAAATAACAATATTCCTGTTTTGTGAGAGTTTCTTGAGCACTGTAAAATCATCTTGTTTAAAAAAGGGAAACCAATTGGTGGCTTTCAAAGAAGAAAACACCCTATGGGCAATATCATGAATTGACTGTTGGGTTGCTTCTAAGTTAATATGTGCAGGAAGATTTCGAATGCAGTGAAAAAACCGTTCAAATGGTAGAAAAAATTGATAAAAGTTTGGTTTAAAATTTGGAAGGCAAAAATCAAGTCCTAAGGAAAGTAAAAATTCTTCTTTTTTAGACAGAACGTAGTCAGAGTAATTAAAAACAACATCCTTGGGAGAAAGGAATCTTGGCAGACTAATACCTAATTTTAAAAGTTTACGTTTATGAACCTCTGTTATATTTAGGGTATACTGTTTAATATTTCTACTTAAAAGTGATCTAACATAAAAACCATCGAGCGGGGACAAAGTGTTGTACAATGAATGTGACAGGGAGGACACTGAGCCTTTCAATCTATTGATAGATTTGGATTTAAAATCAATTTCAATGTCTAAGAGGGACTGAGTAGCAGTTCTATAAAAATCAGAGTTATATAGTGAAGATCTATATAATTTAAACTTGATGAAATTAGGCACAATATTACTCATCTTACAATATAGCAAAAAATCGTGATCAAGTTGGGCCTTCTTCCATTTCTTGTCCGAGGACTCAAGACGTCGGTAAAGCCGGAGAGTGGAGCCATCGTATTTCCGCTGAATATAACTAGTAACATTTTCGCTTCTGGCAAGCTTAAGTTTAAGGATGAAGAGGGCAGCAAGAAGACTTCGGATCATCTTACATATTTATTCAACACCAACGTTTCGGGAATCCATTCCCATCATCAGGGCTACATAAAACATGAAATTATGTTTACATTAGAAATTAATCATACATTTTTGCTTAAAATTGCTTTGGTATAAAAAATATCAAAAAACGGTTAAAAGAATCAAAATACAGGAATCTAGACGTTATATAAAAACATGTGGCTAACAGAGGTCCTTTACAATTGTGATGATAAAAACACTTGTGATCAAAATGGAATAAAAAATATACATATATGTAAATGAATGGTCGAACTTACTGTCAAGAGATGTGGCTGAAAACTATAGGAATATTTGAGAAAATTCTTGAAGAAAATGCTTTAACTACGAACAAAAAATAGATCAACAAGGGATGATAGGTAATGGTAGTTAGGCAATATGTAATGGTGTGGAGGTGGTTTGATTATTTAAGGAAGGGGACAGTTTTTTTATATAGAGAGATTCTAAGAGAAGGAGCGAAAGGCAATCGGATGTTTGGGAAAGAATTTCGAAATGGTTGTATTGTATATGAGTTTTACATGAGTTTGAATGATTTCTTATAGAGGAAAATTCTTGGGATTTTAATACGGAACCAGTGCGATGACTGACACCCCTATGGGAATCGATGCGGACCTTCAGTAATCGTCGGGTAGACCCGATATAGTTTCCAAAATTACATTTTGGACAAGTATACTTGTAAACAACGAAGGACCGCATCAACTCTGGGAGGGTGTCTTTGAACCTGAAAAGTTTGCCAATATTTAAAGGGTTTTTTAATATAAACTTAAAATTCACATATGGGTACAGAGTGCTGAGGGCCATTTGCCATTCCTTGACATAAACATTTCACGCTCAAATAGAGGATTTCTTACAGGTATTTTTAGAAAAGAGACATACACTGGTTTGGGTCTTAATTTTTTTAGCAGTTGTTCGAAATCATTCAAGATTAACTCTATTCAAACCCTTTTAT
>NC_090757.1:21110427-21112927 GCF_036898095.1 Palaemon carinicauda
CTAGTATTGGATAGTGCCATAGCCTTAGCACCATGATCTTCCACTGTCTTTGGTTAGAGTTCTCTTGCTTGTGGGTGCACTCGAGCACACTCCTTTGTTATTTCTCTTCTTGATTTTATTAAATTTTTATAATCTAATTAATGTCGATGTTATTCTTAGAATATTTTATTTTCATTGTAAATTACTGCCCTTGTAGTTTATTCATTTCCTCGTTTTCTTTTCTCACTGGGCTATTTTTTCCTGTTAGGGTCCTTGAGCTTATAGCATCCTGCTTTTCCAGCTACGGTTTCAGCGTAGCTGATAATATATATATATATATGTATATATATATATATATATATATATATATATATATATATATATATATATATATATATATATATTTATATATATATATATTTATATATATATACATGTACATATATGAATATATATATATATATATATATATATATATATATATATATATATATATATATATATATATTTATTTATTTCTGTGTATAGCAAAGTAAATAGACAGCAAGAACACTCATAGAAGCGTATGTGTTAAAGCTAATACTTTTTTTGGAATTTTATTGAATCTATTGTATAACCCAAGAATGTTTTAAGCTTTTAGATCCGCTCTGGTCTAATTGAACTACAAATACAATTTCACCCCGTGTCCTTTAATCTAATTTGCAGAGAGAGAGAGAGAGAGAGAGAGAGAGAGAGAGAGAGAGAGAGAGAGAGAGAGAGAGAGAGAGAGAGAGAGAGAGAGTATATCTTAAATTGTGTATTTTTACTTGGAATGTTTTTGATTTGCTTTCTTGTTTTGATCGGTGAAATGTTGTACTTAATTCCACTTGGTTTTAAGTAATTATGAACTACACTGATATTATAGAACGTTTTTAGTGACCTAGTATTTAGAGAGAGTATATCTTAAATTGTGTATTTTTACTTGGAATGTTTTTTTTATTTGCTCTCTTGTTTTGATCGGTGAAATGTTGTACTTAATTCCACTTGGTTTTAAGTAATTATGAACTACACTGATATTATAGAAAGTTTTTATTGACCTAGTATTTATTTTTTCTCTCTCTCTCTCTCTCTCTCTCTCTCTCTCTCTCCTCTCTCTCTCTCTCTCCTCTCTCTCTCTCTCTCTCTCTCTCTCTCTCCATGTACCAACTTTTTTTTTTACGTTTCATCGTATTTGAAGCCAAAATAACCTTCTTGTCATAAGTTCTGAACCTGAAGGGTTATTCCAGGTTTCCAAGCTTAGTAGGTTTAAAGGGTCTTATGAATGTGAGTGGCAAGGGACAGTAACAATGCCCTAGAAGGACAATGCTCCAGAGACTGACCATAAATCCATATGATCAGCGCCCAAACCTCCTCTTCATCCAAGCTAGGCCCAGGGAGGGCCAGTATGGCTACTGATGTTTCAGCAGGTAGCCCTATAGACAGAAAGATAGCCATGATTATCTGAAGGTTATTGGACGCCATTCCCCCTTCATAGGATTAGTCCACTAGATCACCAAGATCTCCATATCTTCCCAAAAAGGAATAATTGAATTGATATGAACCATTTTCTGTGTATCTTTTGCATCCGTAAAGGGGGGGGGGGGGGGGGAGTTAATGGATCTCCCATTAATTTTAAGATATAATATACGACATAAATAATTTTTATCCCGAGATCACATTAATTTCCTGTTCACAAGATTATACAGCGAAGGGGTGGAACTTACAGAGAGGGAATTTTGGCGACAGGCTATGCTATGAACAGAGATCTAGCAACGATAACCATAGTTATTGCAATGCCAGATTACATGATACAATAGATAGTCTATAGATTTTGAAAGTTCCAGACAATATACATTGAGCTGAGAGCAAATTCAAATCATTCTTTAATTAAAAGATCGCTTGAAAAGAGAATTTATAGGAGAGACGCGATGTTTACCTTATAGATGGACCAGAAGCTTGATGATAATCTCTCTCTCTCTTTCTCTCTCTCTCTCTCTCTCTCTCTCTCTCTCCTCTCTCTCTCTCTCTCTCTCTCTCTCTCTCTCTCTCTCCTTTTCTCCTTGTTTCTAACCCGAATATCTAATCATGGAATAGCTTGAATCTATATTTGTCCTACTACCATCCACAGGCATATTCATCAATGTTTAAATCTGAATTTTAATGTCATCTGAGTGATGGGAATCAATACGGCTACAGAATATGCCATAGTTTGCTCCCATGGAGAAGAGAAGAAACAAAAAAACAAGAAAATTCTGTCTAGACTTGACAGTAGGCATTAGTAGGGATTCCCTAACCGTACGATCTTTGCCACCTGAATATGAATAGGCTTAAGTGCCTAAAAGTTGCATTTGCAAATTAATCACCAGCAACTGTCTGGTCTTATCTTGGGGGGAGTGTGGGTGTGAGCGCCAGTCATATGTGTATCTGTTCGGTCTCTAGGACCTGTGACCTTTATAACATGTCACGCCTGGTTCTTTTCGTCTTGAGCGTATATAGTCAAACC
>NC_090757.1:21117927-21120220 GCF_036898095.1 Palaemon carinicauda
TATACATACATACATACACTGTAAAAATTTGTCGTAAAAAACGATAAAATTCTGGCAACATTTATTCCAGGATTTTTACCGTTTTAAAAACGGCTATATTGACGTAAAAGAGGGGTAATACGGTCACCAACATTTAAAAAATAACAACAAAGTAAGGTAAAATTACGGTCGCCTATATTTTACTGAAATACGGTTCGGTAAGAAAAATATATATTTACTGTGAATTTCCGATTAAAATCACGGGTTTTTTTTTTTTTCAAACAGTGTTCATAATCATCATCACCTACGCATATTGACGCAAAGGGCCTTTGTTAGATTTCACCAGGCGTCTCTGTCTTGAACTATTAATTCAATACCTCACCAGTCAATCATCTCCTACGTCACGTTTCTTAGTCCTCAGCCATGTAGGCTTTGGTCTTCCAAATCTTCTTGTGCCTTGTGTAGCCCAGTTGAAATATTGGTGAACTAATCTCTCTTGGGAGTGGGAAGAGTATGCCCAAACCACCTTCATCTGCCCCTCGCCGTGATCCTCATCCACGTATGGCGCTTGAGTAATCTTCCTTATAGTCCTCACTTCCAGAAGATTATTGCGAGTTAAATTGCAGGACATACATACATACATACATACATTAACATGTATGTGTGTGTGTCATTATGTATATCATAATATTATAGATTTAGATTGCAGAAATATTATTTGTCTTTCGATATTATTAAGAAAAACTAGATCCCAATGTTATCTTGACACGGTAGTTTCATTATTAATGTTATTGGTTTTGTGTTGATGGTTTGGAAAAAAAGAAGTCTTCTGAACTGACCTCAAATAAAAATAACTTTGAACCCATTTGATTGATATGAAACGTAAAACCGCCATAAAAGGTTAAAAGAAGATTTGACCTAAAGAATGGGTCGTCGGGAGTAAAGGAATATAAATTGATCAAACTAGGTCAAGCCAATTTTACGATTTAATAGAACAATGAATAAATCTGACCTGATTAAAGCAACAATTCTACCCCAAAGCAAGGCCATTGAAAAAGCCAGTTTTCTTTCTTTTGAGGGAATTGAGTTTCGATACATTTCTATGATCAAATCTACCTTCTCTGAAGGGAAAAATCATTAATTTTTTTATGCATCAAACGCATATAACTATAGTTTATGACGAGCTAAGAGTAGGTTGTGAGTCAAGGCGAGATGATTGCAACTGAATGACTTTATTACAGACACATCGAGAATATATACACAGTAGGTCCCGGTCTAGAAGGTCATAAAATACTAACATGCTATTTCTTGTCAAACCGGGCAACCGGTTCTGTTAACAGTTGACAATGAAGTAGGCAGACGGGTTAATACTAGTTGCTGTCAGTGCGAGGGGAGAGCGAAGATACAAGGATAATATATGTAAAAAAGAGAAATGATACTTATGTACGATCATGTGTCACACGGGTGGTACAATTTCATTTTATACAGCGTAATAGAGTATATAAGTTTTCTCATTTGTAGAAATATAGTAATTGAATCATAAGTTTACTTTTTTTTTCACTTTTTTTTTTTTTTTTTGAAATACGCCTGTCATATTTTTCAGATGTAGCGTACGCAATCATCTATTTTTTTTCCAATTTCCCTGGAAACGATTTATACCGAATCATTGAAATTCCGAATTGTATATGAAATTAAGAGATTGTCCTTTTCCACCGTTATTATTGAAATCAAATTGGTTTTAGATGACAGGATTAGTAATGGAAAGGCTTTATTAATTGGAAGTAAACGTGGCTCTGACTTGATTGATAGACAAATATATTCCTTTTGGTGACTGACCTAAATTCCTAATAAGTAAAAATTCACCTTAGTCTACTTAGTAAGACCCAATTCTGGGAGCAAAACAATCAAAATGATATAGAGACTGTAAGCAGTACAAACTAAGGCCATCAAACTAGTTCCAACACTAAGTCAATTTAGGTATCGACAGAAGGTGGAACGTTTGAACTTATTCGATCTACAAACTCCGACGACTAAGGGGACAATTAATAGAGGTATTCCAAATTCTTAAAGGAATAACAAATGTAGATTACAACAATCTATTCACGCTTAGCACAAATCAGTCCAGTGGTAACGGATACAAACTGGAATTAAAAAGATACAACACTTCTCAATGTGGCAATTTCTTTACAGTAAATAGTAAATACATGGAACAGACTTCCAGCGGATGTAGTAAACAGTGACATGGTAAACAAGTTCCAGAATAAGTTAAACAAGATCATAAAAACGCTAAACATTCAAACCAAATCGCTCAACC
>NC_090757.1:21120720-21123220 GCF_036898095.1 Palaemon carinicauda
AAAGTTACTCCAGAGATGAATGTATGCATTAAGTATCCCAAGGATGAATTGGAGATGTTATGGTGAAGTAGTTATGAGCTGAATTCTTTTCACCCTTGATCCTGATTCGAACCTTGGTGTGGGAAAGAAGAATAGCCATAATTGCATTTGCAAATCGGACACTTACAATGTTTCCTTTTAGAAATTTAGAATTTTCAATAAGGAATTGTTATATTATTCAACTTAGATTTAATGTCGGTGATATTATTTACTTAGATTAAGGCTAATAATTATCTATATAATCCATATACCTATGACGGATTAAGGTATAGAATATAAACTTTTATTATTAGTATTTTATTAAAATAATAATTATACTGTTAGAAAAAACCGTAATTTTCATCGGAAATTCTCCGTAATAATATACTGTTCTCAACCGTATTTCAACAAAATACAAGCGACCGTAATTTTACCTTACTTTGTTACTATCTTTAACGGGTTAGTGACTGTAATATCACTCGTTTACGTCAATATAACCGATTTTAAAACTGTAAAAATCCTGGAATAAATGTTGCCAGACTTTTTTTTTAATACAAATTTTTAACAGGAGAGAGAGAGAGAGAGAGAGAGAGAGAGAGAGAGAGAGAGAGAGAGAGAGAGAGAGAGAGAGAGAGGTGGGGAGTTTACCTATAAAGCAATCTTAAAAATAAGCCATAAATAATCTTGAGAGAGAGAGAGAGAGAGAGAGAGAGAGAGAGAGAGAGAGAGAGAGAGAGAGAGAGAGAGGTGGGGAGTTTACCTATAAAGCCATCTTAAAAATAAGCCATAAATAATCTTGAGAGAGAGAGAGAGAGAGAGAGAGAGAGAGAGAGAGAGAGAGAGAGAGAGAGAGAGAGAGAGAGAGTGTGTATGTGTAAGTGCTAGAGTATTATCTGCACATGAATAAGTCTTGTATTATAGTATTACCTTTCAGATTTAATTATTCGTAGCATCACATAAATAATTAAATGTTCCTATACCGAAAGCTTTGGGCAAATAAATGCGGATTATGGGGCTCAAGTTCAAGTTTGTTAACAGTGTTTATTTTGTACATTATTATTATGAACTTCTGTTTTGTTCGAGAGACCACAAATATAGGAAGCTATTCTAACTATTACGCCCAAATATAGTTGATACATTACCTTTAATACATAGGAAAACTCACTTCTGTATATTATTATTATTATTATTATTATTATTATTATTATTATTATTATTATTACTAGCCAAGTTACAACCCCAGTTGGAAAATCAAGATGCTATAAGCCCGTAGGCTCCAACAGGTAAAAATAGCCCAGTGAGGAAAGGAAATAAATAAATGATGAAAACAAATTAACAATAAATGATTCTACAAACAGTAACAACGTCAAAACAGATATGTCATGTATAAACTATAAAAAGACTTATGTCAACCTGTTCAACATAAAAATATTTGCTGCAACTTTGACCTTATGAAGTTCTACCGATTCAACAACCCGATTAGGAAGATCATCCCACAACTTGGACACAGCTGGAATAAAACTTCTCGAATACTGTGTAGTATTGAGCCTCATGATGGAGAAGGCCTGGCTATTAGAATTAACTGCCTGCCTAGTATTACGAAGAGGATGAATTGTCCTGGGAGATCTGAATGTAAAGGATGGTCAGAATTATAAAAATCTCATGCTCATTACACGCTTTAAGTGAGATATAGGGTTATTTTTTACCTCCACCGACGAAGTTGGAAGGATGTTATGATTTCACCCCTGTTTGTGTTTGTTTGTGAACAGCTTGCTGGCCACAAATTTAATCGGAAAATAAGGAAACTTACAGGGATTAACTGTCATGTAAAAAGATGGAAATTATTATTCTGGAAGGTCAAGGTCAAAGGTCAAGATCATGATCAAGCTAAAGTTCAATTCACGTAATCAGCCATAAGTTTGGACATCGTTGTCACAGAGACTTCAAACTTGGTTCACATTTGAGTGTATGAAAATCCACGCCAATTGATATATGTAATGGTCAAAGGTCAAGGTCGAGTCCAACGTCAAGGTCAAGCAAAAGGTCAAATTCTGGTCATCAACCGTACGGCCACAATTTTAATCTGTTATTTAAAGAGATGGAAATTATTAACTGATTCTGGGAAAGGCACGATGGTTTAGAGATATAAGCTCCCTTGGTGGAGGTCTGCACTCAGAGTGCTTTTCTAGTTTTTTATTCATATGATAAAAACCGTACTTGACGCAACAGCATATTGAAAAGTAACAATCATTCTTCATTTATATTACACTGGTTTGTGTATATACTATTATTATTATTATTATTATTATTATTATTATTATTATTATTATTAATATTATTATTAGCCAAGCTACAACCCTAGATGGAAGAGCAAGATGCTATAAGCGCAAAGGCTCCAATAGGAAAAAATAGCCCAGTGAGGAAAGGAAATAAGGGAATAAATAAATTATGAGAACAAATTAACAAGAAATCATTCTGAAAA
>NC_090757.1:21128220-21133220 GCF_036898095.1 Palaemon carinicauda
TGTTGATAGAGTTGTGAGAGAAGTGAGTGTTCGAGTGGTTGGTTGAGGATAGAAACTAATAGATGAGAGTGATCATGAGTGAGAGGTGAATCGATTTTTTTTCCCCAGATGATACTGTATTGGTGCACACTCTGAGAAGAAGCTGTGTCAGTTAATGACTGAGTTTGGAAGTTTTTGTGACAGAAGTGAGTTGTGAGTTAATAAGGATAATAGTAAGGTTATGAGATGCATGAGAAGGTAGGGTGGTACTAGATTGAATGTCGTGTTGAATAGATTTACTTGAGGCCATAGATCAGTTTAATTACCTGGGTTCTGTTGTTGCTGCAAATGTTGGAGTGGAAGCAGATGTACGTCAGAGAGTGAAGGAAGGATGCAAAGTGTTGGAGCCAGTGAATGGAATGGTAAAGAATAGAGCATTAGGAATGAATGTAAAGAGAGTTCTGTATGAGAAAGTGATTGTACCAACTGCGATGTATGGATCATCAGAGTAATGAGGGAAAGAAAGTGACGAAGAAACAGAAATTCAGTGTTTGAGATGAAGTGTCTGCGGGGTATGGCTGGTGTATATCGATTAGATAAAGTTAGGAACGAAATAGTGTGGTGAGAACGGGTGTGAGAAATGAATTAGTAGCTAGAGTAGATATGAACGTGTTAAGATGGCTTGGCCATGTAGAGAGGATGGAAAATGGCTGTCTGCTGAAGAAAGTGATGAATGCAAAAGTTGATGGGGGAAGTTCAAGAGGAAGGCCAAGGTTTGGGTGGATGGGTGGAGTGAAAAAAACCCTTGGGTAACAGGAGGATAGACGTGAGAGAGGCAAAACAGCGGCCTAGAAGTAGGAATGAATGGTGACGCAGTTCCTATAGGCCCTGATGCTACCCCGGGTTCCTTCATATAAAACTTTATTTGTGGTGGAACGGCTAATTCCCTCGTCAGGCAGGGAGGAAAAGTGAGAAGAAAAAATCCCTCTTCTTTTATGTCAGCTACCGTCCAAAATAGGGGAAGTGCCATGGTATATATATATATATATATATATATATATATATATATATATATATATATATATATATATATATATATATATATATATGAATATTAATATATATATATATATATATATAATTATATATATATATATACATATATATAAAATATATATATATATATATATATATATATATATATATATATATATATATATATATATATATATATATGTCTATATATATATATATATATATATATATATATATATATATATATATATATATATATATATATATATATATATATATATATATATATATATATCATCATCATCATCATCATCATCATCACCAACGCTTATTGACGTAAAGGGCCTCCAGTTGTCTCTATCTTAAGTTTTTATATCACTACTTTTCCATTTACTATCTCCCACGTGACGATTCATAGCCTTCAACCATGTAGGCCTGGGTCTTTCAACTCTTCTAGTGCCTTGTGGAGCCCTGTTAAAAGCTTGGTAAGCTAATCTCTCTTGGGGAGTGCGACGAGCATGCCCAAAGCATCTCCATCTACCCCAAAGCATCTCATGTACATATGGCTCTTGAGTAATATCTTATAGTTTCATATCTAATCCTGTACTGCCACATAATTCCCAATATTCTTCTCATGGCTTTGTTCTCAAATCTAGAAAATTTGTTCGATATTGTTTCATTGTTATACCACGATGCATGTCCATACAGTAACACTGATCTCTCTAAATTGACATATAGCCTGATTTTTATATGTAATTTCAGGGTATTTCATTTCCAGATTTTACTCAACCTAGCTATTGTCTGATTTGCCCTTTTCACTCTTTCATTAAACTAAAATTCTAAAGATCCTGTATTAGAGTTCATTGTTCCTAAATATTTGAATGATTCCAACTCAATCCTTTCTCCTTCCAATGATATTTCAACTTCCATTGAATATTCCGTTCTCATCATCTCTGTCTTCTATTTATCTTGAGCACAACCTCATATAATATTTGAAGCATTCTGATTTGCTTTGCAAGTCCTGTGGTGTTCTGATAATAAGGACAGCGTCATGAGCATAATTTAGGTCAGCTAATTTCCTGTTACCTATCCAGTGCAATCATTCTCCACCATCTTCAACCGTCCTATGCAATACAAAATCCATGAGGAGGATAAACAACATAGGTAACAAAACATTCCCTTGGAGTACTCCACTGTTCACTGTAAATTTGTTTGATAAGACTCCACTAACATTAACTTTCCATATGTATATATATATATATATATATATATATATATATATATATATATATATATATATATATATATATACATAAAAATGTATATGTAATGCACACACACACCCACACACACACACACACACACCCACACACACACACACACACACACACACACACACACATATATATATATATATATATATATATATATATATATATATATATATATATATATATATGTGTGTGTGTGTGTGTGTGTGTGTGTGTGCGTGTGTGTGTGTGAGAGAGAGAGAGAGAGAGAGAGAGAGAGAGAGAGAGAGAGAGAGAGAGAGAGAGACGTAAAAAATGATATACGTGTAGCCTAAAGGGGTGTTGAGAGGCTGTAGATGAAATTTTGGTTTGGAGAAGCCTTTTTTTATTCTTTCCACAAGGCTCAACTTTAGATTTTTGTGGATTTATTTTCTCACTCGAGCTTCAACCTTTAACCATTTGCCATAGAATGAATAGCGCGTCTAAGTATATTGAAATTGTATGAAGTTTTTGTTCCTTCAAGGGTACTGTAATTAATGAAGACTGTCTTAGGTGGTTGTTCCACTCCTGCAACATCTCAAGTCTTGTATAAAGGTCAGTGTTTGGTGAGAAGAAACTAAGTGAATATTCAGGTTAAAATAAATAATTGAAGAACGTTATAGTCTTGCCTGTTAATCGTATGTTATTCCTATAGGTATTTATATTTATAAACGATCTGTTTATGTGGAAAGTTTTTTTTTCTCTATATACGAGGAAAATGTTACTCATATTTTCCCCAGCAATCGAAGAAAATTTATTAATCAATAATAGGGATTGTTTTGCCGTCAATGAAAACGTTGTTTTGACCCTGGATAAAACGTTATTTTAACCTTGGATGAAATATTTTCTTAACCTTGGAGGCAAGACACACCATTCCTTTTCCTCTTCTATTTTCTTGTTTTATTCGGGACGGGCTAGACACGAATATCAGGGTTTCAGGAAAATTATGCTTTTCATTGAAATTACCAGAGAGAGAGAGAGAGAGAGAGAGAGAGAGAGAGAGAGAGAGAGAGAGAGAGAGAGAGAGAGAGAGAGAGAGAGAGAGAGAGAGAGGAACCTATGTATCCTTTGCCGAAGGTCGTTTACCTTAGATTCCTTTGCTTAATGTCTTTTTATCCTTCTTTCATATAAGAATATAAACTGGAAGAGGTCTCCTGAAGCTTGCACTCTACATTGAATCTTTATTTCATACTAGCGTATGCGACCCGTCAAAATTACGGCTAAATATAAAGATTCAGATAGATATGCGTGCACACGCACGGAGCCAACACCCCTCTCACTAGGTTAGGACTACTTGGCGTGACCGAATGATATATATATATATATATATATATATATATATATATATATATATATATATATATATATATATATATACACACACACATATATATATAGAGCCAGGCACTTGCTCTTTATTATATTACTTAGTGTTTTCCCGTATCTCTCCAGGTGGTATGAATCTACATCTCATTACTGTCTTGTCTGTTGTCACGCATGCGGGTTACTTTCTCTTCTTTTGTGTTATTATTTTATTTCCTTTAGATTTATCTACTTTACATTTCTATTTCCTTTTTTGAAATGAATGAATGATTTAAAGTTTTCAGGCATCCTGACATCTAAGGTCATTGACGCCGGCCTTTTTTGAAAGCATGATATAAAATTTTATATCATGCCTTTTTTGAAAGCATGATATAAAATTTTATATCATGCCTTTTTTGAAAGCATGATATAAAATTTTATGTCATGCCTTTTTTGAAAGCATGATATAAAATTCTGATTGGAAATCCGTTAATTTCATGTAATTGAAAGATTATTTGGTATACAATTTTTTTTCTAGTAATCAAAAATATTGCATCCTCAGAGTTCTACGGTATATATTTGATTGAAGACAAGGTTAAAGATCATCCTAAATATTTGTCTTTTTTAAAGTATATAAAGTTCTGATTGAAAAATTAGTCAATTTTATGTGAATGAAAAGATTATTTGGTATATTTTTTTCCGATAATCAGAGATGATTTAATTTTATCCAACCTCTCAAATGCAAAAGAACTAATTTCACCTCTTGATATTTAACCTTTGATGTTTTAGTATTTATTCTTGTTCGTTACGTTTTCATTTCTGATACGATCATTTTTCATTGATCGTTTAGTTACAATAACTATAACAATTTGGATTTTAATTTTTTGTGTATTTATGTATTTTTTTACATGATTTAGCAGAGAATTATAGATTTTCACAATGTTTTTTATCAAGGAAATAATATTATCAAAAGTAAAATGTATAACAAATCACTGTTTCAAGAAACTAGGTTGATATTAAGAAATTTACACACACACACACACACACACACACACACACACACACACACATATATATATATATATATATATATATATATATATATATATATATATATATATATATATATATAGTTATAGTTTTGATTTAACAAAATATATAATTTTCATTTCAGAAAATACTTCTTTCATATCAATCATATTTGTATCTTCGAATGTGAATTCAAGTTTAAATTGTATTTTAGAAGACTTCGTTTTATCGTTTGCTATTAATCATCTGACTCAGATTTTCACATAATTTTGGTCCTGAAAATCACAAACTTTCATATAAATGTGAGAATCAAAAGTGTTATTCGAGCCTCTGTTTATGAGAAGGTTAGGTTATAAGGTCAAATGT
>NC_090757.1:21143220-21146260 GCF_036898095.1 Palaemon carinicauda
GTGTGTGTAGCTGTTACAAGCGGAGCGGAGTACCTCAAGGACCCCTCCTTGGACCATTACTATTTCTGATTTACATTGACATAGATTTAGTATTAACTAGTAGAATAGCCAGATTTGCTAAGATACTAAACTAATTATGTATAAAAGCTGCTAACTTAATTAATGTAGAAGCCATGGGAGAGGATCTAATTAAGTTGGGAAAATAGTCCAGAAAATAGCAAATGTCTTTCAACTGTGGGAAATCCAAACGTTTTGTGCATAGGTCTTAGTAACCCCACTAACAGCTTACTCACTGCTGGGTAATGGAATAGAAAGTGTGGACCAGGAGAAGATCTCGACACTATTATTAACAAAGATTTGAAGTTGACTAACAGAGCATAAAAGTTGAATAGAACGCGCAGAAACTAACAGGTTACATGAAGAGACAATGCAAATACAGAAACTAAGTCATTGTACTGCAGCTGCACACGTCACTATTGAGTCGAGTACAATTCTGGACTCCAAGTAATCAGAAGCATATGGATAGACTGGAAGCAGTACAATCTAGGGCCGCCAAACTAGTGTGGATAGAACGGGGAATGGAACGTTTGAACTTATTTGATTTACAAACTCAACGACTAATGGGATAGCTAATAGAGACATTCGAGATTCTTAAAGGAATAACAAATGTAGATTACAACAAGCTCTTCACGCTTAGCACATCCAGTCCAGAGGTAACGGATACAAACTTTAATTGAAAAGATCAACACCACTCAATCTGGTAATTTTTTTACATACAATATAGCAAATATATGGAACAGACTTCGAGCCGATGTAGCGAATAGTAACATGGTAAACGAATTTAAGAATAAGTTAGACAAGATTATGAAAACTCTTAATTGTTTAAACCAATTCTCTCTAACCAACAGCAAAGGAAGTTTCCGCGGATGGACTAAAAGTTCTGAGATCCAAAATCCTTGTAACGCTATCTCTCTCTCTCTCTCTCTCTCTCTCTCTCTCTCTCTCTCTCTCTCTCTCTCTCTCTCTCTCTCGCAACTTAAAGTAAATAGTAGTTTTAAAAGTCAGTTTTATTTCCTCTCCGTCTTTATCCTCGATCGAACATAATTAATTCAAATAAAAACGAGTAGAATAGAAAGTTTTCCTCAGTATTTCTTTCTTTGCTACACAGTCGAAAAGTCCCAAATCCTCTCGATGTTCGGAGAATTTCTCCGGCAAAGAAATATCTGTTTAAGTGGATTGAGAGAGAGAGAGAGAGAAGAAGAGAGAGAGAGAGAGAGAGAGAGAGAGAGAGACTTGTACATCCGTAATTCGGACAAATTTGGTGAATACATTAAGAAGATTCTGTCTTTAGAAGCAGGAAAGAAACTACCTACATATTCCACAACTACATTGTATGCATCAACCTTTTAGATATTAGATATATTTAAGTGGCTCCTTATTGTTAGGTAATCATATGTAGCAGTTTGCAACCCGGATTTGAGAATGTTGAGATGGATGTGTGGGGTGACAAGAAGAGATAAGATACGGAATGAAGTAATTAAGGGTACCACAGGAGTTAGAAAACTATCAGATAAGATCCAAGAAAGTAGACTGAGGTGGTATGGTCATGTAATGAGAAGAGATGAACAGTATATTGGGAGGAAGGTGATGGAAATGGAGGTACAGGGAACGAGAAGGAGAGAGAGACCAAAGCGAAGGTGGATGGACTGTATCAAGGATGACCTTCGATCAAAGGGATTAACCGGTGATGGAGTGTGGACAGAGGTAGATGGAGAAAGCGGGTCAGAAACATCGACCCCACATAAAAATGGGAAAAGATGCAGACAAAGAAGAAGAATTTGTGTTAGAAGCAGTCCAATTTCTAGCAACCTGCTTCAAAAGAGGAAAGGCATGTTGAACACAAACGCACAAGCACCAGAATCCCACTTTCTTTCTTCCATATTACAATCGAACCTCCTATCTCCTACTTCTTAGTGCAATTGGTGTGTCGTTAATATATATATATATATATATATATATATATATATATATATATATATATATATATATATATATATATATGTTGTGTGTGTGTGTCTGTCTGTCTGTATATAAATATATATATATATATATATATATATATATATATATATATATGTATATATATATATATATATATATATATATATATATATATATGTATATGTATGTATACATACATATGGATACATATGTATATACAAACACACACACACACACATATATATATATATATATATATATATATATATATATATATATATATATATATATATATATATATATAACTCTTTCTGAGCGGGAATACCTGACCGTTGTAAAAGGTTTACTCATTGCCATGGTCAGCAAAGCTGTACTAGTCAGGGCCACCCATAGTAAGTTGGTTTGCTGTGAGCGAATATATCCCTATATCACCAATATTTACTGGCCTGTGCGGTGATGAAAACTGGCCAAACCCCAGACATGAATTGACATGGCTGAGACCTTTGTCCTGCAGTGGCTAGAAACGGTTGCATTTGTTGTTTTATTATGTAAAGCTATGTATAAGTAGTAATGAGAACATTATAATGATAATGATATTAGTAGAGAGAGAGAGAGAGAGAGAGAGAGAGAGAGAGAGAGAGAGAGAGAGAGAGAGAGAGAGAGAGATAGAGATTTAAATAAATTCATTTACGCCCAAAGACGTCAAACAAAGTTACATATTAGCAGTTACATACAGTACATCAGAAATCAACAGAAAAAAAAGTACAACATGAATCATTAGTATATCAGTTACAATAATAACATATATGAGATCGTATTCCATTATCACAACAACTGCAACAGACAGATTAGCAGTCACCAAAGTGTGGATGACGGGTCAAAATTACGTCTAGGTGGTCATCTTTGAGTAAATATTGTCAGGTTTGAAGTAAATTTTGTCCTTGAGGTAACAGATTCCTGACAGGCAGTAGTGTTCAAGGTTATTGGCATTAGCAAGGTTACACAGTTTACATGAGGTGTAGTGTGGTATATCTAGTAG
>NC_090757.1:21146760-21154260 GCF_036898095.1 Palaemon carinicauda
TTTCTTTTTAGACAATGCTTAGTGGATTTGAGACTCCGTGCGCTTGGCGATGTTGCCTAAATTCAATCAATTCTATCCAATCTTTCGTTTAGATTTTTGCCGCTCTCTCTCTCTCTCTCTCTCTCTCTCTCTCTCTCTCTCTCTCTCTCTCTCTCTCTCTCCTCTCTCTCCTCTCTCTCACAAGCATTTTATATATAGATACATATATATATATATATATATACATATATACATATACATACATATACTGTATATATATATATATATATATATATATATATATATATATATATATATATATATATATATATATATATATATATATATATATATATATATAGTCCCGCTATTATCTCTATTTTTCATCTTATAAAAACATAAACACCTCACAAAACCTACCATATCATGTGACAGCAAGTGATACGAGTATATCTCTACTTAAGGCTATAATACATCCATCCATAGAGCCCCATATTTTGACGTCATAGATGTCCCCCTACCTTTTTATAACTCTTCTTATGTTTCTTGGACCCTTCCCTGTCTCACACCAGTCTTCCACTTCATCATTTTCTTCTTATCGCCTCACATTCATCAATTTCCAATAGATTTTATGCCAAGGGAGGCGAGTAAAGCCCCAGGAGATTGATGATGTCACAGCTCTCGCTCCCGTGTTTACCGGCACCGTTCGCTTCAGATTCTTTGGTGTTGGACGCACCCTCACTTTATTACGCCCTTTAGTCCATTAGCCGGCCCAAATAAACCTCATCTCTTTTATAGTGGACCCTGTTTATAGGGCCTTGCAGTCACTTTGGTTAATTATGTTAAATAGGTTAAATAGCATTCTCATCTAGCTGTCGAAAGACGGGGAAGGAAACTTATTGGGAGAATTCATATTTTTATTTTTTTTGTTTAATGGAAATGGAAAATAAATTTTATTAGAACTCATATAATTGATTTACTAACGCTTTTGGTTTCTGGTCTTCATAATGCCCTGTTACTAAGGAATGTTGCATATGTATTCCATTTCCTTAATATGGAATCAGTAACATTGCATTGCACTGCCATCAGTTATTTTCATTTTCTCCATTTTTTTTTCTTCTTTTTGGTTTTTCTTATCCCATTGGTTGTTTGTATTTCCCTTTGTCTGTGAGATTTCGGTCATTTGTTTTTGTGTGTATACATTTTAAAAGTTCTTTACTCCCCATGTGTTTATTCTTATGGAAAATATTCCCACTTCGTGAATATCCTGTCATGTGTAACTTCTCCATCAGGTATTGATTTAGTATATCCCTATGGGGCACATTATTATTATCATTATTATTATTATTGTTGTTGTTGTTATTATTATTATTATTATTGTTGTTGTTATTATTGTTGTTGTTGTTGTTGTTATTATTAGTGTCTGCATATAACTAAAGAATTTCTTATCTATAATTGCCTTTTGGAAATAGTCGTCATATCCTTTAATTACCCTTTGGAAATATTCTTAAGACCCTTCAGTTCTCTTCAGGAAATACTTCGTGATCTTTCGGTATAGACTATATGGACTTCCCCCTGAGGAAAAGCTGATTACAAGATATACATACGATTCTATTCGGAAAATCATTGTTGAAATCATTTCAAGGACATAAAAGATATTCCAATAAATATTTGAGTGATGCTAATAATAATAATTCAAATCTCTTTAAATTTTATTTTTATTTTCTCTAACACAACACATATAGTCTACTGGTGTATTAAGCACAATGCAATTACAAAATATATAGGGCAGGTCTCATCACTATTGTCAGTTTTTTTTTTTTTTTTTTTCTTAGCGAGGCAGATTTGCCCTTTTAGCCCGGAAAATGTCCTGATCGCTGATTGGTTGGGCAAGATAATTCTGACCAATCAGAGAGCAGGAAACTTTTCCGAGCAAAAAGGGCAATGCTGCTAGTCGGTGCAAATGCGCCTCATTAGAAGAAATTGAGTACAGTACTTCCTATTATCTATCTGCCCTAAACATTATCGGTTTGGTCTGCTTTTATAGGCTTCTTGTTTCTTGGGCGTCAGGGTCAACATTTCTATACAAGGACCTCAATGACTCAAAATATTTAATTCGCATTGTTGAGAACATGGAACAGCCCTCCAAGTGGTGTTGCTTTGAAATTATTACACTGCCATATTTTTTCCGTGTCTTAATTAATCTGACACATGTTTTATATAGCTTATATTTTTTATTTTGCTCATGATAACCTATGCTTTTTGCCGTATCCCTCTTCTTTTTTTAATATTCTTTGTAAGTGCACAATAATGAAAATATAAAATTAACTTGACTGAAACGTTATTATTCTTTATAAGTAAAAGATTGAGCTTAAATTAAAAGGGGCAACCTTTGCATCTCCGCACGAAACATCTGACTAAATCCCGGACGAGAGGTCTTATGGTCGTGCCAAAAGTTGTCCAAGTTTTCTAAACTTTCTTGGTCTTAAAGTCTCTTCCTTAATGTCTGTCATTTTTACCCAAATCTTCTCCTCCTCCTCCATTATCCAACATTAGCGAATCTTCTAATACTTCGCAAGTAAGGACGCCGTGTAACAAGTTCTTGATGATTTTCATCGTTGAAGAATTACCGCCGTTGACGAAGAGCTGCTCATTTTCTTGTCTCTTGAAGTCCCGTTTTCTTTAAAGAACACTCCATTTTCTTCATAGGCGAGTCCATTGTATTTTAAACGAGTCTATATTCATTATCCGTGTAACTTGGTTCATTTCAAATATCTCGGATTGTAAAGTGAATTCTTGGATTATTAGATCAATATCCCAGATTGCAAGGGTAGTTCTCACTCAGTTTGACCTCCGTCAACGAAGTTTGAGGGTTATGTTTTCGCCCCTATTTGTTCGTTTGTCTGTTTGTTTCTGAACAACTTCCTGGCCACAATTGCCCTTAAAGAATAGTGAAACTGTCAGGGATTAATGCTTATGTTGAGATGTGGAAGTGATTCAATTTTGAAAGTATTAGGTAAAAGGTCAAGGTCAAGGTCAAGTTCGAGCGAAAGGTTGACCGAATTAACTCTAACTTTAACCCCAAGTTCGTTCGTGGTTGTCACACAGACTTCAAATACGCATACGGTCTAAATTGCGTCTGGGAAAGGCAAGCTGATTTCGAGAAAAAACCATGCCGTGGTGGAGGTCCGCACTTAGTGTTTTTTCTACTTATTAGATGAAACATTATCATAAAGGTCATGGATACAGATAAGGAAAGATTTATATCGTAAACTAAAAGGAATATACTTAATATCAAATATCATTACCTTTCGATTACCATCGCTTATTATTGTTAATTGTTAAGCTACAACCCTTGTTGGAAATGCAGAATGCTATAAGCCCAAGGGCTCCACCAAGGAAAATTTCCCAGTGAGGAAAGCAAATAGGGAAACAAATAAGATAATGTGCCTGAGTATACCTTCAAGCCAGAGAACCCTAACCGAAGACAGTGGAAGACGATGGTACATATGCTATGACACTACCCAAGACTAGAGAACAATGGTTTGATTTTGGAGTGTCCTTCTCCTAGAAGAGCTGCTTACCATAGCTAAAGAGTCTCTTCTACCCTTACCAAGAGGAGAGAGACACTGAACAATTACAGTGCAGTAGTTGATCCCTTGACTGAAGAAGAATATGTCCTTCGACTGAAAGTCAACTGGACATTTCGCAGAGAAACGCGTAAGATGACCTCAGACTCTCAAAATAACCAGGTCTTTTCTCTTTAGTTTCATCTACACTCCTTTATAACATTGTTGTTAATCTTACTTAGTGATTTTCATTCTCTATTCCAGTTATATTATTTTACCCGAAACTCTTCCATTTTCCTCTGTTTTCAATTTGTCTTATAATCTCCATCGAAAGTTTCTTTCCGTTGTTCGTTATATTTCATTCCTGTTTTTGGCGAGGACTTTAATTTCCCGCCTCAATTGCTTGAAGGTGATGTGTGATCCTTATTTCCTACCTTTCCAAATTCCATCCATATCTTCTTGATGTCGGGGTTTAGTTATTTTTCGTTCCTTTTGTTAGTTCTTTATGTCTTTCTTTCTCATTTCATTCCTTCTACGTGTTTTGCAAAGCTTTTCCGGTTGATTATCGATGTTTTTTGATTCCTAATAAATTCATTTACTAACTTCCTCATTCATTCTTCAATTATATTTCATCATCAATATTTGTATTTAATAATTTAAGCATATTCCTCTTTTGAGCTATGTGTGTAGTGACTGATTACATTGAAGCATTTGTAAAAAGCAAGGTGGGTACATTTTCTCTCTCTCTCTCTCTCTCTCTCTCTCTCTCTCTCTCTCTCTCTCTCTCTCTCTCTCTCTCAATTTCACCGCATTCCACATCCATGTTATCCTTATCCTATTCATTCCTTGTCTTGAAGGATTCCTGTTTTCTGGAATCAAGATTACGTGGGAGAACGGGGGGGGGGGGGGGGGGCAGATGACGGAAACGAAGTGTGTGTGTGTTTTTTTTTTTTTTTGTGGGGGGGGGGGGGGGGTTGGCGGGTATCCTTCTAGATACAACGTAGGATGTTAAGGAAGCACAGATGTTTACTGGGGTGGGGGTGTTGCTGGCAGGAATGGTTCATCGGCGTGGAATTTACAATTCCAGGATGAGATGGAACCTGTCAAAGAGGTGAGAGAGGGAAAGGAGTGAGAGTAGGGATTTTTGACTCTTGTAGAGGAAGAAGGACCCTTTACCGGGGATGAGAATTCTCGAGATTTTTCTTCCTATAAAGGGAATTTCCTCGTCGGGAAATGAACTCCCTTTGGCCGTAGGGAATTCTACTTGGCATTGGAGGGAGGAAGGGTGCACTGAGGGAAAAGTGAGGTCAAGGGAGAAGAAGAAGAAGAAGAAGAAGAAGAAGAAGAAGAGAGAGAGAGAGAGAGAGAGAGAGAGAGAGAGAGAGAGAGAGAGAGAGAGAGAGAGAGAGAGAGAGAGTAGATGGAGAAATAAGGTATAAAGATACCAATGAAGAAAGAATTATTTTCAATCGTGGAAGAAGAAGAAGAAGAAGAAGAAGAAGAAGAAGAAGAAGAAGAAGAAGAAGAAGAAGAAGAGAGAGAGAGAGAGAGAGAGAGAGAGAGAGAGAGAGAGAGAGAGAGAGAGAGAGAGTAGATGGAGAAATAAGGTGTAAAGATACAAATGAATAAAGAATTATTTTCAATCGTAGAAGGAAAACCATGGGACGAATTAACTGCTTTAAACCTGCCATTTACATGCTCCATTCTTCTCGGTATTTGGATATAGATAAAACCGGCCGACTTACGCCCATTGCTTAGCCTTAATGGCTTCATAACAAAAGCCGGAAATTGGGAAGAGTTTTATCAAGTTGGGACGAACTCTTATTTTATTTTTGCCATTTGGCAAGAAGGAAGATCCTGTTTGTGAACTGGGAAGTCTTTGCAAATGGTCCCTATTTAAAGGTGCGGAATTTATGCAAGGAGAGTTGGGTACATTCTGGCGTAGGATTATTAATATACGTCATCATCATCTCATCCTGCGCCTTTTCTGATTTCATGATATTCTTTTATTACTGATGAATTATTTCAATTACAAAGTTTTAGCCGATTTGTTGATTCTTAAAACAACTTTTGTATGTCTAAAATAACAAATATTTGAACTATTTGTAAGATGACTTTACTAATTGTAGCCTTATATTTTTATGAATACCCAATGTAAATATTGGAAATAAAGAATTATTATTATTATTATTATTATTATTATTATTATTATTATTATTATTATTGACGCAAAGGGCCTCGTTTAGATTTCGTCAGTCGTTTCTATCTTCAGCTTTTAAATCAATACTTCTCCATTCATCGTCTCCTACTTCACGCTTCATAGTCCTCAGCCATGTAGGCCTTGGTTTTCCAACTTTTCTAGTGTCTTGTGGGGCCCAGTTAAAAGTTTGGTAAACCAATCTCTCTTGGGGAGTGCGAAAAGCATTCCTAAACTATCTCCATCTACCTCTCACCATGGTCTTGTCCATATATGGCACTCGAGTACTCTCTTATTGATTCATTTTTAATTCTGCTCTGCCATTTAACTCCCAATATCCTTTTGAGGGCTTTGATCTTAAACCTAGTAAATCTGTTGAATATCGTTTCATTGTCATACTATGACTAATGTCCACACAGTAACACCGATCTCGGTAAACTGATATATCGCCTGATTTTTATATGCAATTTCAGGCGATTTAATTTCCAAATTTTACCTAACCTAACCATAGTCTGAGTTACTTTTTTCAATCTTCCATTAAACTCCAATTCTAAAGACCCTGTATTAGAGATCATAGTTCCTAAATATATAAAGGATTCTTCCCAATTAATCATTTCTCCTTCCAATGATATTTCATCTTAAATTGCATATTCCGTTCTCATCGTCTTAGTCTTCTATTTATCTTGAGCCCAACCTCCTGGGATATTTCATGCATTCTGGTAAATAAGTATTCATATCCTGTGGTATTATGGACACCAGTGAACAGTTGAGTTCTCCAAGGGAATGTATTGTCACCTATTTTGTTTATCCTCCTCATAGATTTTGTAATCCATAAAACAGGTGGGGATGGTGGAGAAGGATTGGACTTGATTAGTAATAGGAAATTAGCTGACATTGAGTATGCTGATGAAGCTATGTGGCTGTAGATGTGATTTTGACTAGTTGCTATTTAGAGCTATTTCTCATTTCACTAGTGGTGTGAGAGGAAAATTTCAATCCCAGTATTGAGATCCAAGCTCATTTTCTATATATACTACAAATTAAAATACCAAGGCTGTTTTTATTATAGAATCTTCTTCTTCTTTGTCTGCATCGTTTCCCACTTTTATGTGGGGTCGATGTTCACAATCTCCACTGTTCATATTGGTTTTGGCTAATTTTTCACGGCCGGATGCTTTTCCTGCCGCCAACCCTCCCCCATTTACCCGGGCTTGGGACCGGCACCAAGTTGATGCTGGCTTGCCCCCCCCCCCCCCTCAGTGGCTGGGTTGTTTTTATTATAGTATAATACACAGATATATATTAAAGGTTGAGACGGCAGACTAAATCTGATTTCAGTTGTTTATCAGGAACTTGAAAGTAAATCCATTTATATGATTTTCATTGGACCAGACAACACCAGTTTCAGGTAGTAAATATTTCTACTGTGTCATACACTATCCATTAAAACTTTGGTTCTCCAATCATTGTTCTTTTGCATTGCCAATTTCGATGTCCCAATTGATCTAATGTCAAATTCCTTAATATAATGAAAGCAATAGGTATATACTGATACGCTTAAGATTGTAAAAATTTTAACCCTGTCACGTTATGGAAGTTTTCAGCACTGGGAGTTTATCCATGATCCAGTGAATATTATTATTATTATTATTATTATTATCATTATTTGCTAAGCTACAACCCTAGTTGGAAAAGCAGAATGCTATAAGCCCAGGGGCCCCAACAAGGAAAATAGCCCAGTGAGGGAAGGAAACA
>NC_090757.1:21156760-21164260 GCF_036898095.1 Palaemon carinicauda
TAATAATAATAATAATAATAATAATAATAATAATAATGAAAACTGAAGGGCCTCGACTGGGTAATCCTCCTCCTACGGGGTGAAGCTATTCAACAGATATTCAAGAATCTTTGAGCTTCTTGTTAAGTACTGTTTTTTTTTTCGCATCTAATATAAGGAAAGAAATAATTAAATATTAAGTTACTAACTTTTTTATTATATCAAAATCAAATTGTTGCGAAGATTTTTTTTATTACTTCCTATAGAAAAATTATTTAAATCCGATTTTTATAAAGAGATCAAGTTAAAAGACCTTCATCAGTATTACCAACCGTATTCCCAACATGTAAAAGGATAAAATAACCCTAAGACGGAACGTTTAAATTGGCAACACTGACCTCCTCCTTCTCTAAACAAAGGGAAACATCTCTTCAATGGGAGAAGCCCTTCAGACGTTGGCTTTGCTTCACGAATAACAAATTAACGACTAACACGGGATGCTGTGTCGAATCCATTAGGCTAATGAAAGAGAGTCAGGGGGAATCGATGGTTCAGTGTATTTGCCTCTCTGCCTCCTCTTGCCTTTTCGATTTGTTGAGATTTTGGTGGGATCCCCTTCGTCCGGGTTGCAGCTATTAAGTCTTCTAAGGCTTCTGAGGACTTTTCATGACCCACTGGTTTGCATGTATAAAGATGCTTTACAAATATTCGCATCATGTATGTTTTATGTATTTATATATGTGTATATATGTGTGTGTATATATATGTATGTATATGTATATGCAGTATATGTATATATATATATATATATATATATATATATATTCATGCATATTTCTCTCTCTCTCTCTCTCTCTCTCTCTCTCTCTCTCTCTCTCTCTCTCTCTCTCTCTCTCTCTCTCTCTCTCTGTATATATATATATATATATATATATATATATATATATATATATATATATATATATATATATATATATATATATATATATATATATATATATATATAGACTCACGTATGACATTTTTCCACATAAAAAACCCACGCAGGTGGTCGCCACATCCGTACACCTTTTTCCCCTTTTGAATTGTCTCTGCCTTTTGCACCCAGCTGGACACCTACTTTAGTCAACCAATATCCAGGTACATAATTCCTTGTTTAATTTAACATAATAACATATAATAAATCAAAACCCCGGTCGTCCATATTGTCTATACTACACAATAACTAAATTTATTTTTTTTACTCATCGTTATTTAAAGTGACAAAAACAAATAATAAAAAGAGGTTTTTATTGGATTTTAATTTCAGTGAAATTGCACTGAAACCTATGAAAGACTGCGTGGTTTTTTCGTTGATTTAATATCAGTTTTCTGGAACAGTTTGTGTTAAGGAGAAATATATCCTCATGATTAGAACTTCCCGATGTATGTTCCGCTCGCGTATCGGCCCTTTCATGTCGAATCCCGAAAAATGTGTAAGCGGATATTCCAGCGACTTCCAGATCATCCTCTTAGAAAAAAACTAAGTCTCGTTGAAGCAGCTTGTGAAAGTTTGTGTCGATTGCAAAATATGTTGAGGATTTGAGACGAACTCCTGTTGGTGGTTGGATTTCAAATTCCGAGAGAGAGAGAGAGAGAGAGAGAGAGAGAGAGAGAGAGAGAGAGAGAGAGAGAGAGAGAGAGAGAGAGAGAGAGAGAGAGCACAGTTAGACATTTTTGGAACCTATTCAAATCTGGCAATGTTGAGAAGTTAGACATTGAGATGATTTAATGAAGCATAGAAATACGTTCGTTCATATCGCTTAGCCTTATATGTTTGCTTATTATTATTATTATTATTATTATTATTATTATTATTATTATTATTATTATTACTTGCTAGGCTACAACCCTAATTGGAAAAGCAAGATGCTATAAGCCCAGGGACCCCAACAAGGAAAATAGCCCAGTGAGGAAAGGAAACCAGGAAGAATAAAATATTTTAAGCACAGTGACAACATTAAAATAAATATTTCCTATATAAACTATAAAAACGTTAACAAAACAAGTGGAAGAGAAATTATATAGAATAGTGTGCACGAGTGTACCCTCAAGCAAGAGAACTCTAACTCAGAAGACAGTGGAAGACCGTGGTACAGTGGCACTATCCAAGGCTAGAGAACAATGGTTTGATTTTGGAGTGTCTTCCTAGAAGAGATGCTTAGGTTCAAGTATACCGGGTAAATTAATTTTTTGCTAAACTAGAAGGATGAATATTAGAAAATTAATTTTGGGGTAGAAAATTGCAGGGTTGATTCTATACCGTCATACTGTACCTGTATTAAGTTTATAAATTATGGAAAACGTTTCCAGTTCAATAAAAACATTCAAAAATCAATTAACACTTACAAAAAAAAAAAAAAAAAAAAAAAAAAAAAAAAACGGTTCCACTTCAAAGAAATCGAACCTTTATCTGTAAGACTTGCCGTATATATTAAAGCCTCTCTTTTAATATTCATAAATATTTGTATATCCTATTCAAAGCTTCTCTTTAATATTCATATATTTAGAATTCCATCAGTCCTTTTTTGACTGATCATTTTATATGTAAATCTCAAAATTATAATATTGATTATCCCATTCAGTCAGCATACCGAAACTCGTTAGCACATTTTAATTCATCTGTTTACGTATAAAACGATTTCTTTTTTTCACACCAACACAATGACTTTCAGCATCCACATATCACATTTTGAAGATTTTACTCAAATATCCTCTTGAAATATCCGTGGTTTTTCCTTTTCCTGATATTTTTTACTTGTGTACGCTACCCGTTAATAATGTCATTTAAATATTTTCATAGATATGCACATATGCGCACACGTACCCAACTCTCATCAGGGAATGGCTACTCTCTCCCTATCCTAGGGGTGGGAAGAGCTTAGCGTGACTGGAGAGAAATTATATATATATATATATATATATATATATATATATATATATATATATATATATATATATGATAAATTTTGCACATTTAGACGTGTTTTTCATATTCAAATAAGCCATATATATTTTTGATACATTAATGTCTGGATTCTCTTAACGACCTCGGGATCAGAGCCCCAGGCGAAATCACACAAAGATAAGAGCTTGTGACCGGCCGGGAATAGAACCCTGGTCGGCAAGCTTGTATAGACAGTGACTAAACCACGTGGCAGTGGTTTAGTCACTGTCTATACAAGCTTGGCGACCAGGGTTCGATTCCCGGCCGGTCACAAGCTCTTATCTTTGTGTGATTTCGCCTGGGGCTCTGATCCCGAGGTCGTTAAGAGAATCCAGATATTAATGTATCAAAAATATATATGGCTTATTTGAATATATATATATATATATATATATATATATATATATATATATATATATATATATATATATATATATGTATATATATATATATGTATATATATATATATATATATGTATATATATATATATGTATATATATATATACAGTATATATGTATATATATATGTATATATATATATATATATATATATATATATATATATATATATATATATTCATATATATTCATATATATATATATATATATAGATATATGATAATTTTGCACATTTAGACGTATTCTATATATATATATATATATATATATATATATATATATATATATATATATATATATACATATATATATATATATACATACATATTCATATATATATAAATATATATGATAATTTTGCACATTTAAACGTGTTTTTCATATATATTCATATAAGCCATATATTATACACCACCTAATATCTGGATTCTCTCTATCTCGTGATCAGAGACCCCAAGGGTGAATCAACTCAAAGATAATAGCTTCTGGTCGGCCAGGGAATCGACCCGGTCCCAAGAAACTGAGGCTACATAGACTTAATAGCTCGGACACAAAGTGCCAGACGTTTATTCTTTATTATATAAAGGAGATGAATCCACGTCCTTAGCGAATCTCTTAGCCTTTCTTGTCCTAAGTAGGTCGCTTCATTTCTTCCACAGTTGTCTGTAACCTACATAATACACCATTGACAATGATACCAATTTCTCATGTAACCATTTTCCTAATAGATTAATTTACATTTTTCGTGGTTTTCCAACTTGATAATACCTACTATACTGATAATTACAAATAGATATTTCACGATTTATATAAATTTTTTCTTGGCCATCATGGGGAAACTTTAAACAATGCTTTCGCTTTAAACTCGTTATACTGTGTTGATTATAAGGAATCCAGTACGCTTTAAACTTGTTGTACTGTGTTGGTTATAAGGAATCCAGTACGCTTTAAACTCGCTATACTGTGTTAATTTTAAGGAATCCAGTACGCTTTAAACTCGTTATGCTGTGTTGATTTTAAGGAATCCAGTACGCTTTAAACTCGTTGTACTGTGTTGTTTATAAGAAATCCAGTACGCTTTATACTCGCTATACTGTGTTAATTTTAAGGAATCCAGTACGTTTTAAACTCGTTATGCTGTTTTGATTTTAAGGAATCCAGTACGCTTTAAACTCGTTATACTGTGTTGATTTTAAGGAATCCAGTACGCTTTAAACTCGTTATGCTGTGTTGATTTTAAGGAATCCAGTACGCTTTAAACTCGCTATACTGTGTTAATTTTAAGGAATCCAGTACGCTTTAAACTCGTTATGCTGTGTTGATTTTAAGGAATCCAGTACGCTTTAAACTCGTTGTACTGTGTTGTTTATAAGAAATCCAGTACGCTTTATACTCGCTATACTGTGTTAATTTTAAGGAATCCAGTACGTTTTAAACTCGTTATGCTGTTTTGATTTTAAGGAATCCAGTACGCTTTAAACTCGTTATACTGTGTTGATTTTAAGGAATCCAGTACGCTTTAAACTCGTTATACTGTGTTGGTTATAAGGAATCCAGTACGCTTTAAACTCGCTATACTGTGTTAATTTTAAGGAATCCAGTACGCTTTAAACTCGCTATACTTTGTTGATTATAAGGAATCCAGTACGCTTTAAACTCGTTGTACTGTGTTGGTTATAAGGAATCCAGTACGCTTTAAACTCGCTATACTGTGTTAATTTTAAGGAATCCAGTACGCTTTAAACTCGTTATGCTGTGTTCATTTTAAGGAATCCAGTACGCTTTAAACTCGTTATACTGTGTTGATTTTAAGGAATCCAGTACGCTTTAAACTCGTTATACTGTGTTGATTTTAAGGAATCCAGTACGCTTTAAACTCGTTATACTGTGTTGGTTATAAGGAATCCAGTACGCTTTAAACTCGCTATACTGTGTTAATTTTAAGGAATCCAGTACGCTTTAAACTCGCTATACTGTGTTGATTATAAGGAATTCAGTACGCTTTAAACTCGTTGTACTGTGTTGGTTATAAGGAATCCAGTACGTTTTAAACTCGCTATACTGTGTTAATTTTAAGGAATCCAGTACGCTTTAAACTCGTTATGCTGTGTTGATTTTAAGGAATCCAGTACGCTTTAAACTCGTTATACTGTGTTGATTTTAGGGAATCCAGTACGGTTTAAACTCGCTATACTGTGTTGATTATAAGGAATCCAGTACGCTTTAAACTCGTTGTACTGTGTTGGTTATAAGGAATCCAGTACGCTTTAAACTCGCTATACTGTGTTAATTTTAAGGAATCCAGTACGCTTTAAACTCGTTATGCTGTGTTGGTTTTAAGGAATCCAGTATGCTTTAAACTCGTTATACTGTGTTGATTTTAAGGAATCCAGTACGATTTAAACTCGTTATACTGTGTTGATTTTAAGGAATCCAGTACGCTTTAAACTCGTTACGCTGTGTTGATTTTAAGGAATCCATTACGCTTTAAACTCGCTATGCTGTGTTGATTTTAAGGAATCCAGTACGCTTTAAACTCGCTATACTGTGTTGATTTTAAGGAATCCAGTACGCTTTAAACTCGTAATACTGTGTTGATTTTAAGGAATCCAGTACGCTTTAAACTCGTAATACTGTGTTGATTTTAAGGAATCCAGTACGCTTTAAACTCGCTATTCTGTGTTGATTTCTAAGGTATCCAGCACGATGATTAAAAGAAAGCTATCTTGATCATCCAGTGACAATAGGGAAATGAGAACAAGTGTTATGAAAAGGATGATTGTAATTACCAGATGGAAATTAGACCTGTCTTTGATAATGCATTGCATAAACAGAATTTACATAGGGAACATTCTTGTTCAAACATAGTTGTTGTAGCCCGATTGGTAACGTCTCTGCCTGGTGTTTGCCAGTCGGGGGTTCGAGTCCCGCTCATACTCGTTAGTTCCTTTAATGTCTGCAACCTTACCATTCTTGTGAGCTAAGGATGGTGGGTTTGAGGGAGCCTATAGGTCTATCTGCCTGACCCTCCCTGGGTGGAGAGGAGGCTCGGGCGCTGATCATACAATATATGGTCAGTCTCTAGGGCATTGTCCTGCATGATAGGGCAATGTCACTGTCCCTTGCCTCTGCCATTCATGAGCGACCTTTAAACCTTTAAAAAAAACGTGTCTTATTTTCGTCATGTTTATCAGGGGTAGAACTTTGAGAATTTGAATCTTAAGTTATGATAGATTTACCATTCCTTTGAGTTAATTTGCAATAGAGATTCGTAGATTACTTTGTCCTCTTCCGTTTATTATTCATTCCTTAGCGTTTTCCTACTTAGCTGTTCAACATCTCTGGCTTTGCATTTTTCTGATATTTACTCTCCATTAAAGATCAAATAGAATTGTCTTAGTCGCTTTATTTAAATAACAGAATAACAATAAGTAGAATTAAAGTAGTAATATGTGGATGATGAATACCAACGTTTGATGAGGTCAGTGAAAAAAATGAAGTAGAGGTGGGATGTGTGTGTGTGTGTGTGTGGGGGGGGGGGGGGGGTGGAGGAGAGGGCTAGTAAACTCACCTCTAGAGGGTGTAGGAGAAACAAGATTCTGATGCCACCTCTCCTAAAGAGATAAAGGGTGTGTGATATATATATATTGAACTTTATATATATATATATATATATATATATATATATATATATATATATATATATATATATATATATATCATCATCATCATCATTAGCCACTACTAGTCCACTGCAAAGGCCTCAGACATGTCCTTCCACTTGCGTTTGTTAATGGTTTTATGCGCCAGTCCTTATCCGCAAACATTCCTATTTCGTCGATCCATCGTCTTCTCTTCCTTCCCCTGCTGCTTTTACAATCCCTTGCGACCCATTCTGTTATTCCTAATGTCCATCTATTGTTTGTCATTCTCATTACATGTCCTGCCCATGTCCATTTCTTTTTCTTACATGTTAGAATATCCTCTACTTTAGTTTGCTCTCGTATCAATATTGCTATTTTTCTGTCTCTTAATGTTATTCCCATCATTATTCTTTCCCCAGCTCTTTGAGTTGTAACTAGCTTATGTTCTAAGGCTTTAGTAAGCTGCAAGTTCTGATGCACAAGTTAATACA
>NC_090757.1:21171760-21176760 GCF_036898095.1 Palaemon carinicauda
TCCTAATATGTTTATGTATTCTATCTCTATGAATTGTGATGTAATCGCTGTACTTTTCGAGGTACCGTAATTATAATAATTATATCTGTGAATTACCGTAATCATAGTATTTTATTGTGTAATTGTTTTAGTTTTCAGACTGTTATTATATATATATATATATATATATATATATATATATATATATATATATATATATATATATATATATATATATATATATATATATATATAATTTGTTTTTTTAAGTAATTACGATTATGATAAAGTGTCTACACGTAAGTGTAAAATATTCAAGGAAAACGAAATCAGAAGAACAAAAGAAATGACCAACAAATGATGCGTAATTAACTTTGAAAAATATCTTATATATTCCATTTTTTATTTTAAATGTCTCTCTCTCTCTCTCTCTCTCTCTCTCTCTCTCTCTCTCTCTCTCTCTCTCTCTCTCTCTCTCTCTCTCTGTTTGGCGAAAAAAGTAACATTTAGCATATAGGACGATAATCAATTTGTTGACTTAGTGTTAATACTGTAGAACTTAAATGTTAGTTCACAGCCGTTTTCATTTTTTTTACGATATTGTTTCTTCTTTATCATGAAATTTGTCTCTCAAATTGGTTTACCTTTTTTTATATCTTGATATTGAAAACAGCTTTGTATCATATTACATGTTCTTGTTCTGTCAATTGGAATTATTTTATTCTATCTTGTGGATTTTGGGGAGAATTTTGCTCTTTAATTTTTTATTTATTTTTCCGCATTTTGCAAGAACAAATTCTGTATTTTACAATATATTTTCTCACTATTAACTCTTTTGATTATGTATTTCAACTTGGCTTGCTAGATTATTATATTACAATTTATTATATACCTCATTTTTTTTTCTTTTTTACCAATCAACTTTTAAAACCTCAGTTCTTTCATTGGTAAACCTGCATCCATTCGATTTTATTTTATTTATTTATCTTTTTTTTTTTTTGTAAAATGTTATTCGTTGGAATTTCGTGGATGGTCGGTCGAGAGTTTAATTACATTTTGAGATAAAACTAAATTCAGATACTATGGTATTTTTACGGTTAATCTAGGTGTGCGAGCTCCTGTCTGATATGAGAATCCAAATACCCCCCCTCCCCCAAAAAATAAAAATCCCCGTATGCAACTTATAATTCTTTCAACTGCGTAATTATTTTATATGCTATCACATACAGATACTCACATATAATATATATGCATACACGTCTATATATGATATAAATATAATATACATTTATATGTATGTATGTAAGCATATAGTTGCATATATTTATAAATATGCATATTATATAATATATGTATGTGTATTTATTTTTCTCAATCCTTACGAACACAGAAATATACAAATTTTTATGTTTATATATATATATAAATACACACACACAAACACACACACACATATATATATATATATATATATATATATATATATATATATATATATATATATATATATATACACTTTATATATATATATATATATATATATATATATATATATATATATATATATATATATATATATATATATATATACATGCATACATACATACAAACCTAAGGTGACCTTTTCACCAATGCGTATTGCGTATCACCACATTTCTTCTACCACAACATATGATACGCAAAAAAAAAAAAAAAAAAAAAAAAAATCTAAAGGTTCAGTCCTGTTTACTTTCATTTATATAATATCCACACTTCATTTTGCTGTTGGTATCATCATATTTTGTGTGTGTGTGTTAAGTTGGGAAAAATTTGTGTATAGCGTGTCTGTATTTTTGTTTAGAATTGTGTCAAGATTACTTGCTTAGGTGTTTAGTGAAAAATTACTGTGTGGATTATCTGCTTAGGTATTTTGTGCAAAATTGTTTTGTGTGTGAATATTAAAGGTGTTGCAACAAAAATAATTTCTGGTGTTCGATGTATTTTTTTGCTATATGCTTTTATTTATTTGCTTATTGGCGATAAGTAAACCCCATAGCAAATATATATTGTACACATACATTCTGTATATATATATATATATATATATATATATATATATATATATATATATATATATATATATATATATATATATATATATATATATATTTACGCGTGTATGTTCATACATGTACGTGTATTTATGCATGAATATACAAATGTACATTGCGTGTATCTATGGATATATTTATACACTATGCGAGTATATTTTTGTCATATTTGTATACGTATTAATATATATATATATATATATATATATATATATATATATATATATATATATGTGTGTGTGTGTGTGTGTATGTATGTATGTATGTATTTATGTGTGTGGGAATGTTTGTATGTATTTATTTATTTGTATTCATAATGTGTACATATATATATATATATATATATATATATATATATATATATATATATATATATATATATATATATATATATATATATGCACAGTACACACACACACACATATATATATATATATATATATATATATATATATATATATATATATATATATATATATATATATATATATACAGTATACACACACGCATATATATATATATATATATATATATATATATATATATATATATATATATATATATATATATATATATATATAAAACAGTATACACACATATATTGTAAATATATTATACTCGTATGTACCGCAAATTAAAATCTTTCGAGGGTAACCGATAGATGTTGACGGACCCTTAACGATGCCCAAGCCTCTTTAATCCGGCCTAACGAATCGAAATTGATCCTGCCTTCAATTCAATAGGCATTGCCACGAAGTTACTCATTAATTAGTTGGGTTGTCGTTTGTGGTACTTGAACTTATTGGTATCAGTTTCTCACATTTATTCCATATTATCTTGTGAATTTTTCTCTATTTTGTGTATATTTTTGAATAGCGTTTTGCAATTTTAGCTGATATTTTTTGACTACTTTCGTTTACCAATTATAATTTTTTAGAAATTGTTTATTTTGTAAATTTTTCTGTATTTTGTGGATTTTTTTTTATATAGCGTTTGGCAGTTTTAGCTGATATTTTTTGTGACTACTTTCGGTTATCAATTATTATTTTTTAGAAATTGCTTACCTTGTAAATTTTTCTGTATTTTGTGTATTTTTTTTTTTAAATAGGGTTTTGCAATTTTGCCTTTTAAGTACTTTTGGTTATCAATTATCATTTTTTTAGAAATTGCTTATCTTGTAAATTTTTCTGTATTTTGTGTATTTTTTTTTAAATAGGGTTTTGCAATATTAGCTGATATTTTTTTAAGTACTTTTGGTTATCAATTCTCATTTTTTTTAGAAATTGCTTATCTTGTAAATTTTCTGTATTTTGTGTATTTTTTTTTAAAATAGCGTTTTGCTATTTTAACTGATATTTTTTTTGTGATTACTTTCGGTTATCGATTATTATTTTTTAGAAATTGTTATTTTTTATGTTCAACGTTTCTAACTTACACTACATCTTTATTCAAAAGATTATTTTTTTTTCATTGAAGTATTTTATTTAAGTGTCCTTGTGTATTTAGTGTAAATTTATATTCATTTATGATTAATATTTTCATTCCGGATATATCTCCGTTTTCGGTTGTTTCGTTTATTTATTTATTTATTAGTATTATAATGGTACTTTTGCCCAGTCATTTTGAAAAAGAATTTCGTGTTAGAGTCTATTCGATATTAATAGGTATTTGTGGCTTATTTTTATATATTAAATTAATGAATGTTAGTGATAAATCTGTTGTAAAACAACCAAGTATTACATATCTGTCACTCAGCTGTAATGGTGGAGATTGGTTGATTTCGATTCTAAATACAAACCCTGAATTCCACAGGGTAGAATAAAGTATAGTTGGATTCAGCTGTTCCTTCTTTTTACCGTCAAATACTTTAAGTCTCACTGTTTACCTTTATTTTTCTCGGCACTAAGGTTCGGATCCTTGGCCAGGCAGATGGTATAATCACACACACATATACACAAACACACACACACATATATATATATATATATATATATATATATATATATATATATATATATATATATATATATATATATATATGTGTGTGTGTGTGTGTGTATATATATATATATATATATATATATATATATATATATATATATATATATATATATATATATATATATATATATATGTATATGTATATATATATCCTCTGGCACCCATGGTATGCATAAGGCCTCAATGTCTCTTTCCTGTGCCATCTCTCTGAGCTTAACCCAATTCTCAGATCCAACCTCCCAACGCATTGTCATCAGCCATGTTGCTCTTGGTCTACCACGTTCTCTCCTGCATAGCAACTTCCATTCAGGTACATCATCTTGATAATCTAACTATATCGTTCACATTTGTCCCCCTACCACCTCGAGAATTGCTGCATGTTAATATGCTGTTGCCATTGGATTCCCAAAATCCTTTTCAATGGTTTATTCTCAAACGGAAGATATTTTATCATAGTTGGTGCAGTGCTGTACCACGACTGGTGCCCAGAGCTTAATATCGAACTTAAAAGACAAATGTATATTTTGAGTTTACTGTGAACTGATATTTGATTTCATCTACAAACTGTTTTTAACTTGCTCATTGCATGTTCTGGCCACCCTATTCTCACCTTGACCTCTTTAACCATATATATATATGTATATATATATATATATATATATATATATATATATATATATATATATATATATATATATAGAATTATATATATATATGATTACATTTTATAGAAATATATATATATTTATATATATATATATATATATATATATATATATGTATATATATATATATATATATATATATATATACATGTATATATATATATATATATACATGTATATATATATATATATATATATATATATATATATATATATATATATATATATATATATGTATACATACATGAATATATGTATATGTGCA
>NC_090757.1:21188106-21200606 GCF_036898095.1 Palaemon carinicauda
ATTTTTCGGATTTTACTTGTTATAGAAATGCTGGAAATTATCCTATCATTGGAGTAATGTATAGGGATTTACGGTAGAAAGTTAGGTATTCTATGCTCATGCTTCATGTACAGTTGGACACAGAAATTCCTAGTACACCTCGCTCTGAGGAAGTGCTCCCTGTCACAACTATACTGCGCAGTGAGTAACCAAACTGATAATGTAGGGAGAGATGGCAGAGATGGTGGGCGGGGCTACACACAAGAACGGTGCAACAGGGTCCACTTCCTCAGAGTAAGGTTTGCTATGAATTCCTGTGTCCAACTGTACGTTCCCAAGTAGTTCCTCCAGATTTACAAGTAGTTCCTCCAGATTTACTTGGGACTTAACTTGAGTTTGGGGAATTTATCCATTTCTCTGTTATTTTTTTTTTTATTATTTTTTTTATTCTTTTTTTTTTTATCGTGGTAAGGGTTTATCTGAATTTTCACGGCATATTGAGCATATTGGCTCTTCTTGAACTTTCTGGAAATTCTCTTAAAATTTCCAGGTTTGTGTACCCTTGGGAGACGTATCTAACTTTGTAAGGCAAACTTAACTTTTGAGGTTAATCTCACTTTGTGGGACTTATCTCACTTTAAAATCAAATGTAGAGAGTCAGTCCATACACCATTCTTTTGAGAACATTGAGCTAAGGGTTCCTTCTTCAAACTTCGTCTCACTTACTAATCGGGAAGATCATTTCTCTTCATTTGATCCACTGATACAATTTTCTTACATTTTTTAAAATTTTTGCAATTGCAAGAAACCCACGCTTTTTCTAGCTAGCAGTAATGCAAAGCCTCACAATTATGCCATCCAATTTTAATATCCAATATTTGATTCTAATCTTACAAGTTTTGACAATTAAGCCTCGTTTTGAAGTTGCGAACACAAGCTTTAAGTGATCATATCATCATCTTTCATAATGCAATTATTTTATGTAGCAGACAATATTCTGGTATAGTATAAGTAAGTGTTTACCAGATTATAATGTAATGTTAATTAATCATTAATTTTATCCTACTGATAGTATTATATTAGTCAGTTTACAAAGCTTTACGATTATGGAAACAGTGCCGTTGCCTACATTTTAGAGTTGGCAAAGGCCCCTTGCTGTGTAGCCAGAGTAAGCTGATTGTGGTGGCCTGTGTCTTCTCATGTTTAATTCATTATTACCTCCGACGAGGAAGTTACAAAATCGAGTCGGTTTATTCATTTATTAGACTGTCTGTATGTAGACAGGATTACGTCAAAACTACTCGACGGATTTTGACGAAATTTTCACCTCAATTTGTTTCCATCAAATAAAAGGACATAAAAGTGTTTAAATCTATCCAAAAAAAAAGTTATTTTCTGAAAGTCTATAAAGGTGCACCCATATTAGTTTACAGCTTTCAAAGAATAATCTGAAAACAAAAAGTATAATCATTACCATTTTTCATTTAGTGCCTTTTGTTGGAGTAGCTTTGTGTCGGGTTACGTCCGTATGCCTGCGAGCTGGTGTTAGTCGAGGGCTTAAGCATACAGTAAGTGGATTTAGGTTTTTAGATCCATGTTCCCTTGAAGTATCATTATCCCGGATATTGTTTGTGAAACACTGGAACGGGGGTGAACCGACACACAAACACGCGCGCTCGCGCACACACACACGTGTGTGTGTGTATATATATATATATATATATATGAATGTATGTATATATATATGTATGTATGTATGTATGTATATATATATATATATATATATGTATATATATACACGTGTGCGTGGGTGTGTGTTTGTATTTGTAGTCTTACGAAGCTGGTCTATCATGAGAGTTAATGATTTTATTCACATATTTTATTTGTGTATTTAAGAGATGTATAGCCAGCTTGTAAGGTAGGTCCCACTCACGTAGGATTAAGTAAGTATATGTAAATTACATAAGACTGTCGTCATTCATTTAGTTATATTTCCATTCAGTTCCGTTTTTGTAAATTTACATTATTTTCAAGAATAAAATTTTTATTTCACGTATTTTTGTTACGAAGTTTTATGTAATGTGGTTAAAAGGTATGCTGTATGACACACACAAGGTATAAGCACGAGGGATTACGTCATTTTTCCACGTGGTTGGATAATGCACAAAGATTCTGACTAAAGTTTACTCGTTTTTTTTTTTATGTTACGAGAGAAGGGGGTTGGATTTAGCTCTGAGACTTGCCCTTGTCAGACGACGATAGAACCGTGTTCTAACTACCTAGTTGTCAACACTGGCGACGCAAAGCCCCCGCCCGAACGTGCACTGCATGCATTGCTGGAATGAACTGGAAATTCTAGAATTTATTACAATGTCATTTATAGGGACCTACCATTGCATAGCAAACAGAGAGATCCAGCCTGATTCTGAAAGATCCATCATCCTCTCTCCAGCCCCTCTCAGCCATCCATTGTTTATCCTCTCCAACTGTATATATAGTGTGCATTATCCAAACATTGTTAATATTTTTGTTTGATATAGAAGAGAAGTGAAGTGAAGTGAGAATTATAAGTAAATTTATATTGTAAAGTTTTTGTAACTGCCCTGTGTAATTAGGTTAAACAATGAAGTGAATTTATTTTGCTTAACCGTTCCTTAACCTTGTGTGAGCCGAAAGGACGTAAGAGTAACAGTATTTATTGTTTATTTACTAGAGTGTTAAAGTGTTAACTTTTTTCACTAATTGTCAAAATTAAATATTTTCATAAATTAATGTCTAGTGAAACAAGTGATTGTATTATTTTTGAAGTGTTATTTTGTCTTGAGCCTAAGGTCTAGTTCATATTTAAATTTCGAGTGGTTTATTTTTGGTGTTAATTTTTGAATTGTTATTTTTATACAATATGTATATTTTTGTAAAGTGTGAATTATTTCGATCACTAATACTTATTTCAGTGCCATGCTCGTATCCCCCGACTATGAACCGAAGTAAGAGGTTGGTCTTAGAATAGTTCCCGTTAAAAGTAACGTAATAACCCAGTTTTGTTTTGAGTGTAAGGTAAAGAGACCTTTAGATTTTCAGTGTTCACATATATTAACGTCTGGGAGTTGGTGCAATATTCTCAGAGTTCGTGACATTCTCATGTGTATCAGACTTATGTAATATAACGCAGGTGAGTTTTGGCGTTCGGGAATTTACGTAATTTGCTAGTCATAATAGTAGATATATTTGTGTGTGTGTGTATATATATATATATATATATATATCATCATCATCATCATCATCCTCATCACCATCATCATCATCATCATCACCTCCTCCCCCCTCCCGCATATGACGCAAAGGGCTTCAACTTGATTTCGCCAGTCGTCTCT
Source organism: Palaemon carinicauda (assembly GCF_036898095.1). NCBI lineage: Eukaryota > Metazoa > Arthropoda > Malacostraca > Decapoda > Palaemonidae > Palaemon > Palaemon carinicauda. The sequence continues at coordinate 21,191,460 of NC_090757.1, forward strand.
ATCTTGAGCTTTTAATTCAATACTTCTCCATTCATCATCATCTACTTCACGCTTCATAGTCCTCAGCCATGTAGGCCTAGCTCTTCCAACTCTTCTAGTGCCTTGTGGAGCCCAGCTGAACGTTTGGTGAACTAATTTCTTGGGGAGTGCGAAGAGCATGCCCAAACCATCTCCATCTACCCCTCACCATGATCTCATCCACATATGGCACTCGAGTAATCTCTCTTATAGTTTCATTTCTAATCCTTTCCTGCCATTTAACTCCCAATATCCTTCTGAGGGCTTTGTTCTTAAATCTACTAAATGTATTGGAGATTGTTCCATTGTCGTACCATGACTCATGTCCATAGAGTAACTCCGATCTCACTAAACTGATATATATAGTCTGATCTTTATATGTAATTTCAGGTGATTTGATTTCCATATTTTACTCAACCTATCCATTGTCTGATTTGCTTTTTTCAATCTTTCGCTAAACTCTAATTCTAAAGACCCTCCAATATATATATATATATATATATATATGTATATATATATATATATATATATACACATACATATATGTATATGCTGTATACAGAGATCATTCCTGTTTAGTCTTTAGTAAAATAAATAACTAATTTCTTAGTCAAGCATCATTTATGTTATAGACAGTATCGTGGAGATAAGTAAAAAGCAAGGGATTTTGTCTCGCAACTTCACCCCTTTTGTAAATGACTAATGTTTATTTTCCTTTTTTTATCAGTTATCGACGCATCTTTGGCTCAACCTGTTTATAGTATTTATGAATATTTATATATTATTATGTCCATTTCAAGTGTCTTGGAGTAAGATAATAAGTTTTAGTGTTGTGAAGTATATATGCAATGGTATAAAGGATTGCATTTTTTTTTCAAGATACAATACAAAACTTTTTTCTTCTTCTTCTCTTATGCGAAGTTTGATTTTATCGGGATATTTCTTGTTTTTTTTCTTTTGGGGACGTTGGGTACACTCGCAAATTGCGTGCGTGTGATCTTGATAGATTTGCAGATAAGCTTGAACGCAAACGCACGTGTATGTATCTCCGTATGTCTCAGTGTCCCCATAGATTCTCTCTCTCTCTCTCTCTCTCTCTCTCTCTCTCTCTCTCGTAATGAACAGTAGCAAGTGAACGAATTCAAGAATAAGGTGGACAAGATTATAAATACTCTCTAAATGTTTAAACATTCGCGAAAGGAATAAAAAATCTGAGACATCCAAAATCCTTCTCTCTCTCTCTCTCTCTCTCTCTCTCTCTCTCTCTTTCTCTCTCTCCTCTCTCTCTCTCTCTCGTAATGAACAGTAACAAGTGAACGAATTCAAGAATAAGGTAGACTAGATTATAAAAACTCTCAAAATGTTTAAACATTCGCGAAAGGAATTTCCGGGAAAGGAATAAAAACATCTGTGAGATCCAAAATCTCTCTCCTCTCTCTCTCTCTCTCTCTGTCGTCTTTGTTTTCCTCCGTGAATAACGAGTTTCTAATGCTAATGACTTCTCTGTCCTCCGAGAAATATCAAATCTGAATTGCAGCCTTTCCTTTGTTTGTCTCAAGTCCTCCAAAGTGTTTTATTATTCTTTACACCCAGATATATCATTGTACCTAGGTAATTATTTCTTCCAATTAAAGTACCTCGGGTATTGTTTCTTGTTTCTTCCAATTGATATTACCCGTTGAGACTATTTAACTAGTTATTTGCCTCTATGTCGGCCGAAGCTTTTTGTTGTGTTTTGGAATATAGATATGGCTTTCAGTTGTTCCACCAGTTACCCATTAAGATACTACCGCTAGAAAGTTATTGAGTACTTTGACCGGCCAGATATTATTACATTGGATACCTCTCTGATTACGGCTCACTTTTCTTTTGCCCACACACACTGAATAGTCGGGCCTATTCTTTGCATATTTTATTATATCCTCATACACTTAACAGCACTAAAGAAGCCGAGAAATTCTCCCCTCATAGGGTTAACTACTTTACTGTAATTATTCAGTGGCTACTCTCCACTTGGTAAGGTTAGAAGAGGCTCGGGTTATGATTAGCTGCTCTTCTAGGAGAAAGACACTACAAAAAAAATCATAGCCTTTGTGCTATGATCTTCCACTGTCTTGGAGGTAGAGTTCTCATGCTTGAAGGTAAACTCAGGCACACTTATTTTCTCTGCTTCCTTATTTCCTTTCCTCGCTGGGCTATTTTCACTGTTGGAGCCCATGGGCTTACAGCATCCAGATTTTCCAAATAGAGTTGTAGCTTACGAAGTAATAATAATAATAATAATAATAATAATAATAATAATAATAATAATAATAATAATAATGATACGTTGCTGTGGCGTTTGGTTGACAGTTATCTCTTAGCGTCCTATCGGTTCCCACTCGATGCTGTCTTCCTTTTTGCTCGTTTCTCTTTCATTGCTTTTCCTGTTGTTTTATCTTTCCCTTGTGGCCCCTTTTTCGTACTTAATCGTCCTACTTTGTCTTACCGAGAGTTTTCATAGCAGTGGGACTCTGCAGAACCCAACAGCGTAATAACCATCCGAAGATTCTTTATTGATAATTTTTTTTTTTCTAATAATTTCTATGCTATTATACTGTTACCATCATCTCCTCTTGACGTTTTTTATGCTTATTGTGATTTCATTCATTCATTTTCGTTAGTATTGTTTTCATTTCTTGCATTGTTTTTATTATCGTTACTGTAGTTATGGTAACAGTTTGCGGGAAAAACCATACTTTCTTCAAGTTTCATTTTGATTTACGATTTGAGATTACACTTTCTTAATTTTCTTAATACTGTTTTTTTCTACGGGGCGTAAATCCTTTTAAAGTTCCCATTTCTTATAATTATTCCTTCTAGAGAAAGGTTTTTGGATTTTTATTTCAATGAGGAATGTACATAATATCTAATAGATTTGAAAACGTGTAATGCAAAATTAACCGAGCAGATGCTTTATCATTATTATTGATGTTTAATTAAGTGTAAGTCAAAAGGTAAATGAGAAAAAAAAGCTAGTATTGTTAGTTGTTATGAACCACCTTAATGGTTCAACAGGTTCTTTAAAAATACTAAAAGAATTGGGACTGGAATGAACCGATGGCCTGCAACAACCAAAGGGGCGGGTATAAGAGATAAGACTAAAGTACCTTAACCTAGTTTATTATACAACAATTATACAATAATTACAAGTATATACAATAATTACAATGAGTACAGGTATTGGGAAGCACAGAGACATAAATGATCGTTACAACAAATTCAGATTAAAATTCAAAGTATCAAATACAGTCAACTCAAAGTTAAAGTAAATGACAAACAATTAACAGAATTCAATAACAAAAACATCGTAAACAGCAGCAATGAAAAATTAATAAAGGAATCTCCTCATAATTACACTGGTTCCTCCAACATACAAACATTCATAAACCATCCCTGATCCTCGAGGACGTCCATCGAACACTGCGGGAACTACCACGACAGTGTCGATACGACAGCCACTTTGCTGCCACCGAAGAACAATGCTTCCAAACCATCTCGACCTCGAGGACCAGGTTGAGGACAAGTCACCACCAACTAGGAGACACATCAAAGCTGGGCCCGCTGCTCCTTCTCGACTGCATTACGAGAAACGGTTCCTCTGGCTTCCCAAACCTGACTGATTCCTGTTACCCACAACGTCACCAAAGTAAACAAGTCTCCCGCCTTAACAAAAATAAAGAGGGCAGTTATAAAAAAATGAAACTAGGTTGTTTCAAAATCAAACAACCTAACATTAGTATACACCTTGGTCTAAAGTCCAATTAAAAGAGGATTTAGCAACAAACCCAATGTTCCATAGATTTACATCAAGCCTTTGTAAGTTAACGATTAAAAGGTTCTAGATTAAAAAAACATTGACATTTCCACCAATTTATTATCAATGGTTTGATCATATTGCTCAACCTCTGCCGAAATTGAACCCAGACAAGTGTCATTGCCTTTAACTACGAGATCCATTATTACTATTATAAGAGTTTCAAGGTTTAAAAATCCCACATGAATGGCAAGGGACAGTGACGATGCCCAAGAGACTGCCCATATGATAAGCGCTTGACACCCCGCTCCATCAACGTAGGACCAGGGACGGCCAGGCAATGACTGCTGATGACTCAGTAGGTATCCCTATAGGCTCCCTTAAACCCCCAATCATTAGGTCACAAGGAAGGTGAAGTTGGAGACACTACAAAAGACTATCGAGTTTAAACGGGACTCGACCTCCCATCCTGCAGAACGCCAGGCATGGGCCACCACAACCCTGGCGATATTTTTAGTTAGTGAATTCATTATCAATACATTTTTTTTAATTAGATGAATGAAAACGAATGCAAAATGAAAGTTTGAGTCGATGAAGGCTAATAAAGTAACTTTGGAGGTTAAAACGAAAAAATAGTATACGAGTGACAAGTAGTCCAGTCTTCTAATTCGTAGCCATTCCATTACTGACTGTCCCACTGCCTCCCATTTTACGACTCTGTTTGCTATGTAAATAAGTTTTCTGGGAGTGAAGTAAGGGTGAGAGAGAGAGAGAGAGAGAGAGAGAGAGAGAGAGAGAGAGATGAAACGAAAAAATAATATTCGAGTGACAAGTAGTCCAGTCTTCTAATTCGTAGCCATTCCATTACTGACTGTCCCAGAGCCTCCCATTTTACGATTCTGTTTGCTATGTAAATAGGTTTTCTGGGAGTGAAGTAAAGTTGAGAGAGAGAGAGAGAGAGAGAGAGAGAGAGAGAGAGAGAGAGAGAGAGAGAGAGTCATTACTCTGGGCGAATAGTATGATTACTGCTGTGAATATAACGCCATGAGCACACATTCCAAAAGATACGATATTGGATTCTGTCACTCAATAAATAGTTTTTTTTCTTTTTTCAAGTTGGCGGGGCGTCTGCATGAGAGTATTCTTTCTCTCTCTCTCTCTCTCTCTCTCTCTCTCTCTCTCTCTCTAGTAGGGATTTTACAAATAGTTTTTTCTTTTTTTCAAGTTGGCGGGGCGTCTGCATGAGAGCATTCTCTCTCTCTCTCTCTCTCTCTCTCTCTCTCTCTCTCTCTCTCTCAAGTAGGGATTTTACTTTTTTAGGTAAGAATCCTCGTTTTTTTTTCACTTGTTTGAATCGGGAAAACTATTTTTTAGTCATCCAAAGGAATTTTTTTTTTTTTTTTTTTTTTTTTTGTTACTTCATCTTTCCAAAGGAAGGATACAAAGCGTTTTTTAATAAGGATTTGGTGATAGGAAACTCATTTATCATCTTGGGGAGTGAGTGTGTGTACGTGTTCTGTTGTGTTTCTTTTATTAAAGAACTATTTTTCAAACATTGAGTGATGAGAAACTCATATATCTTCTTGGTGTGTGTGTTTTGTGTATGTGTTCTGTTGTGTTATTTTATTAAAAAACAATTTTTCAAACATTGAGTGATGAGAAACTCATATATCCTCTTGGGTAGTGTGTGTTTTGTATGTGTGTGTGCGTAGGGAATGATCACCTCCATTACTGGCAATTTTCCCCTTTGCCTAAACATTGCCGAAGCTAAAGCTCAAGGTTTAGTTTATTTTTGTGCAATGCATGTGAACCCTCGGCGCTCTTCATATCACGTCCTGGTAGTATAACCTTTCCCTCGATCCAGAAAGTGTTCCTGATTATTGCTTTCCCTTTGATGTTGAAGGCCGGTCGTGAAAATACTGTTAGGTGTTGAAAATATTTAGAATTAACATGAGATTCTTGTGCACTTTATTACATAAATTGTGTAGTGCCATAGCCTCTGTACCATGGGCTTCCACTGTCTTGGGTTAGAGTTCTCTTGCTTGAGGGTACGCTCGGGCACACTATTCTATCTGATTTCTCTTCCTTTGTTTTGTTAAAGTTTTTCCTCTTGTTATGTTAAAGTTTTTCCTCTTGTTTTGTTAAAGTTTTTATAGTTTATATAGGAAATATTTATTTTAATGTTAATTTCTTAAAATAGTTTATTTTCCATTGTTTCCTTTCCTCACTGGGCCATTTTCCCTGTTGGGGCCCCTGGGCTTATAGCATTCTGCTTTTCCAACTAGGGTTGTAGCCTAGCAAGTAATGATAATAATAATAATAATAATAATAATAATAATAATAATAATAATAATAATATGATTGTCATTAATTATTGTTTGCACTGACATTTAACAAATTTGTTAAAGAATTATTAATGGACGAATTATGATACTTATTTAGAATTGGTAACATTCCAACCAATATTTTTTTTTTACAATTGTCATTTATAAAACAAATATATAAGATACCGATGTTTACAGTATATCAAATTAAATTCTGGTCATAAATATACTATAATATATATAGTGTTTGCGTTGCTGCTTTCAGTAAAGTTGAAATGCTCACTTTGGTCCATTTGCTTTTATTAGCCACCTAAATATAGGTCTTTGATTTTCTAGTCTTTATTATTATTATTATTATTATTATTATTATTATTATTACTAGCCAAGCTACAACCCTAGTTGGAAAAGCAAGATGCTATAAGCCCATGGGCTCCAATAGGGAAAAATAGCCCAGTGAGGAAAGGAAATAAGGAAATAAATAAATGATGAGAATAAATTAACAATAAATCATTCTAAAAACAGTAACAACGTCAAAATAGATATGTCCTATATAAACTATTAACGTCAAAAACAGATATGTCATATATAAACTATAAAAAGACTCATGTCAGCCTGGTCAACATAAAAACATTTGCTCCAACTTTGAACTTAGTGTGCTAATTTTTTTTTTTTTTTATCCGATAAAGTCAGCTTTACTTAGCTAAATGACCTACGTAATATCGTTATCTTCTGTGACTTCTGCAATGTTCTCTATTGTGTTTTAGTCGTTAGAAAAAATTACGAAAAAGATCTGACCTTCAAAATGACAGATTTGGTTCTTAATTTTTTTTTTTTCTAATTTTAATTTTCTTGTCGAGATTCTGTCATTGATACGACAGTTTGTGTTTTATATATATTTTGCTCTTTTGATCTTGTTTATATTGTTTATCAATATATATTTTTATCGAATATGATTAACGGAGATGTATCCTAAATTTGGCCTTAAAGTAGACATGTTTATTTTCATATATAGTTCATTCGTTAGTCCTCTATTTCCTTACTGTATTGGAGCCCTTGGGATTGTAGAATTCTTCCTATTTAAATATGGTTATAGCTTGGCTGGTAATAGTGATTATAAAAGTTTTCCTATGAAACAATGAAACAGTTGTTAGATGTTTTTTTTTTTTTTTTTTAAACTGGGAAATGAAATTTCTCTTTATTTACTGGAGAGATCATTAATCTTGGAGAATTAACCTGGAGTAATACTTTACAATTCTTACACTTCCTAAATTCATAGAATTATTAATAAAATCTCGACTGGGGCAAGGAAGAAGCATATACCCATCAAAAAGAGAGATGGTTCTGTTATAGCAACAAAAGATGAAGAAAGACAACGCTGGATTGAACAGTTGAGTGAGGTTATGAATAGGAGATATGAAGGGAATAATTTGATTGATATACCTAAAGCTGAAGAAGACTTTGTGTCCATGAATGAATTCATTGTGTTTGTAGTCGAAGCTGTCCTCAAAAACTAAAGAGAGGGAAAACCCAGGGATACGATGGAATAACTGCCGAGATGATACTGGCCGGAAATGAAGTGACTCCCAGACTACATACAAGATTATTTTGTAGAATGTGGCATGAAGAGGCCAAACCTGATGAATGGGAGCTAAGACTGTTGGTGATAATAGCAAAAGAAGGAGACCTGACTGATTGCAATAATTACAGAGACATAAAACTTACGTCAGTTGTTATGAAAATATATAGTATGCTCATTCTAAAGAGACTAGAGAGAAAGATTGATGAAAAGCTGAGAGATGTACAAGCAGGATTTAGAAAAGGTAGAAGTTGCACTAACCAAATTTTGAGACATATTTTACAGCAATGCGTAGAATATAGAAATCTTTTTGATGGCATTTGTGGACTATGAAAAAGCCTTTGAAAGTGTGCACCGGTCAATTTTGTGGAGAGTCCTGCGTTATTATGGAATTCCTCTTAAGTATGTAAATTTGATTAAGTCTGTTCATGACCATTGCAAGTGCAAAGTTAGTTTTAATGGAGTCTTATCAAATGAATTTCCAGTGAACAGCGGAGTGCACCAAGGGAATGTGTTGTCACTTATGTTGTTTATCCTTCTCATGGATTTTGTAATGCGTAGAACAATCAGAGATGTTGGAGAATGATTGGAATGGATTGGTGATAGGAATTTAGCAGACCTAGAGTATGCTGATGATGGTATTCTTGTTAGTAGAACACCACAGGAATTGCAATGCTTGCTTACCAGAATGCTTGAAATATCACACGAGGTTGGGCTGAAGAAAAGAAAGACAGATGATGAGAACGGAGTATGCAATGGAAGATGAAATATCTTTGGAAGGAAAAAGGATTAATGAGGTAGGATCATTTAAGTGTTTAGGAACTATGATCTCCAATACAGGGTCTTTAGAATTCGAGTTTAGTGAAAGATTGAACAAAAGCAAATCAGACAATGGCTAGGTCAAGTAAAATTTGGAGATCTAATTGCCTGAAATTACCCATAAAAATAAGACTATATATCAGTTAAGTGAAATCGGTGTTACGCTATGAACATGAGTCATAGTATGACAATGAAACAATATCCAATAGATTTCGTAGATTTGAGAACAAAGCCCTCTGAAGGATATTAGGAGTTGAATAGCAGTACGGGATTAGAAATGAAACTATAAGACAGATTACTCGAGTACCATATGTTGGTGAGATCATGATGAAAGGTAGATGGAGATGGTTTTTTGCATTCTCTGCGCACTCTCCAAGATAGATTAGTTCACCAAACGTTCAGCTGAGCTCCACAAGGCACTAGAAGGGTTGGAAGAGCCGGGCCTACATGGCTGGGGACTATGAAGCGCGAAGTAGGAGATGATGCATGGAGAAGTATTGAATTAGAAACTGAAGAAAGAGACGACTGGCGAAATGTACACTTTACACTTTCAGCTAAAATAAAGTGTTTGTTAATATAATATCTCTAACGGCTTTCATGTGCGTAAAAAAAAG
>NC_090757.1:21205606-21210606 GCF_036898095.1 Palaemon carinicauda
CTACTTATTACATTAATGTATGCCTATTTTCATAATAATAATAATAATAATAATAATAATAATAATAATAATAATAATAATAATATTAGAAACTAGAAATTATCGATACCTGGTTTTAAGTATACTGTACTTTCGATACTCGATACCATACAATATTGCCCAAGAGAGGTAAAAAAGCCAGAACTCAACTAGGCCACGAACGAAAAGACGAGCTTAATATTATATCAATAGTCGATTCCCTACGCCAGTGGTTCCCAACCTTTTTTTTGTCCCGTTCCCCCTTTTCCAGTCATTGTTTCACCTGTGGACCCCTACAACGAAATAGGTTAAGCCAGCAAAATTAATAAAAGATTTTTCTGCAAGAAATGAATATATTAATGTAAAATGCCTTCCATTGCTATGGTGATTAAAATGTAGGCCTATTTATATGAAATTAGGAAACATTCCGTTCGGCACTTTTTTTATTTAAGTAAAACAAATAGGAAAAAATATAATGTTAATGGTATTATAGTTGTAGGTATTGTGTACAAAAAACTATATAATATTTGCCCTATTTTTGAGCTTGCAAGCACACGTATGAACAAAAAGAATCACAAAAAAAACTCTAGGGCCAACGCAAACTTACAAAAACATTAGAAACAAGACGTTTCGTCTACTTTAGCTGTGCGTTGTCAATTGAAGAGTTTATACGTTTTGCAATTGAAGAGATGTTTCATTACCAATTGAAGGAAGCGTCAGGCCCCGCTATTTGAAGCTGCCCTACCTGTTCCCCATCTCAGTCGTGCATTAGGAACACAGTAAATAATTAAACATCTAGGCAGAGTTAGCGGAGCACATTCGTGTAGCTATATGCAAGGCAATTTTCCACCTTCGATCAATGCAGATTTGAATGCCCAAGTAGCTGTATGTGGTCAAAATAACACGTTTCTCTCTTTCTCTCTCTCTCTCTCTCTCTCTCTCTCTCTCTCTCTCTCTCTCTCTCACACAGCATTATCCCAGAAGAATCGATTAAAACCAAGCACACTTACAGTATTTTGCTGCGTAAAAAATAAATTGCTCATATCTCTCCCTCCCCCTTCTGAGTCTCGTATTGTGAGGATACCTCGCTACCAATTGTCCTACTGGGCCAGAAACATTTATGAGAGAGAGAGAGAGAGAGAGAGAGAGAGAGAGAGAGAGAGAGAGAGGAGAGTTTTCAATGTATACTACATTTTTTTATATGTTGAGTCTTGTATGCCTAATACACTGATTTCTAGATAAACCTGTCTTTCATTATATTAATTTTCTCTGCATAGATCACTTATGATACGGCAAGGTAAAGCTACCTATAGTCCATTTCTTTTAGCGAGTCATATTTGCACCGACTCGCAGCGGTGCCCTTTTAGCTCGGGAAAGTTTCCTGGTCGCTGATTGGTTGGACAAGATAATTCTAACCAATCAGCGACCAGGAAACCTTTCCGAGCTAAAAGGGCACCGTTGTGAGTCGGTGCAAATATGACTCGCTAAAAGAAATGGACTATAGTCATGACGTGAAAGCATGACCCCGCTCTGTCAAGGTATCTTAATGTAATACAAAAACACGAAGTGAATCTTCACTCTGATACGCATAAGGAGCCTAATGTACGACTGTTATGGCCACCCACATTCCCGTCCTTCAACTTCAAGAGACAGAAACACGACGTGGAAACCCCCCAACCTTGACAAGACTCCTTTCCCCTGTCTCCTTTCTTTTCATCTTTCATTTGAGCTATTCAGGAACATGGGCGCGAAATGAACAATGGCGATGATGATTGGAAAGAGCGAGGCAGGAGCAGATTGGGAAGGATAGTGGAGATATAGCGGCTTTTACCCTTTTCAGCAACAATGGCGAATGTCTTATTTTTTCCTTTTTTTCCCTTATAAATTGGGATAACTTATTTTGGTTAAGATTTTTTTTATGAGCTCAAGGAAAAACTGATTGGGACAAACCTTATTCATTGTTCACTTTCATTATTATTTTCCAAGGTAAAAGAAGGCTCAATTTTTCATAGTCTAAAGACCCCCAAAAACAGTTTGATTATAAATGCGAAGAATGTTTTATACGAACGACGAGGCTACTGATGTAATACTTCCATTGTATGGAGCTGATGTGAAGTAATAGATTAACAAAAACGTAAAGGTCACATATATTTTTTAATTTTTTATTGGATGAGATGGGGAAATTAATCGTAAATGGAGGAAAACTGCCAGATGCTCAACTGTTGATATTACTCCACTATATAAATATAGACAGGAAATCTTGTTGTTATTCTTAAAATATTCTATTTTTCCTTTTTTTCCTTTTCTCACTGAGCTATTTTCCCTGTTGGGGCCCCTGGGCTTATAGCATCCTGCTTTTCCAACTAGGGTTGTAGCTTAGCAAGTAATAATAATAATAATAATAATAATAATAATAATAATAATAATGATAATAATAATAATACTGTATTGGATACTATCGTGTTCGTTATAATAAAGTTAAATCCTTTAAAACACAAAAGAGTTTAAAATTATTGTGTTTTGTTGTTAGTTGGACGCAATTTAGGTCATGTTGAGCTGGGGGTGATGAGGTTAACTTTTTAATTTGGATGGTATTATGCTCCATGTTAAACCCGGAAGTAGGAAGGGGCTTCATCTCTAAATAACGCTAAATATTTTTCCTCTACTTATTTTCCTGATTTATTTAAAAATTATCTCTTCGTCTTCACTGAAAATTAACGTATTTGTTACCGAATTCATTTAATAGGAAGTGAATTTATTTTAAAAAAAGGAAATTAGATTTATGCTATTTTATTTTTCAAATGAAATTGTCATCAGAGATAAAGGTTGTGAGTAGATTCATTATATTTTTCATTAAAGTTAATGAAAAGCAATATATTTTGATTACTGGAAAAGCTAATTAATGTGATACATTTTGGCTTCAATGTAATGAGAGGCATTTACCCACTTCCATTCTTAAATTTTTTTTTCACTTGTGGTTTGGGTTAGGAAGGACTTCTGTTTAGCTCTATGAGTAGCTCTATGAGAGAGAGAGAGAGAGAGAGAGAGAGAGAGAGAGAGAGAGAGAGAGTGTGTGTTCATTACCACCATTCTCGACTACGGATTAATACATTTCCGTATATTTTTCTTCAAATTAGAGCCATTGGATTTGAAATAAAAATGAATCCCAGAATCTCAAAACATCTTTCGGTGAGTGGGCAAGTAAACTCGCAAAGGAGGGCTACAAAATTATATTTTTTCTTACATCTCGTTTGTAGAGTTAATTGGATTTTGTCCCTCTTTGCTGGACTCTTATGATTGTGACTTAATTTCCTCGTTTAATCAAAACCCTTTGAAGTTTTCTTCATAAAAATTTCATGCTTCGGAAAATTTAAATTTGAACGGCTAGTGTAACTTGGTTTCGACATCCACCTTAAACATATCTAGTATTTCCTTGATAGGTGCCATAGAAGGGAAGAAATAGCGAGTTATGATTTTTTTATGTAAATTTGTTTATTTATATATATATTGTTATGAACCGCCTTAATGGTTCAACAGGTTCTTTAAAAAAAGTAAAAGAATTGGGACTGGAATGAACCGATGGACTGCAACAACCAAAGGGGTGGGTAAAACAGAAAACACCTAAGTATCTTAACCTAGTTTATTATACAACAATTATACAATAAATACAAGTATATACAATAATTACAATGAGTACAGGTATTGGGAAGCACAGAGACATAATTGATCGTTACCACAAAATCGGTTAAACTTTAAAATCACCAAATATAGTTTACTTGAAGTTAAAGTACAGGATAAACAATTATCAAAATTAATCAACAACAAAAAACACAGTAAGCAGCAGCCATGAAAAATTAATAATAGAAACTTCTCATTATTATACAAATAATAAATACGAGCCCATACACTGGCTCTTCCAACAAATAAACATCCACAAACAATCCCTGATCCTCGAGGACGTCCATCGAACACTGCGGGAACAACCACGCCAGTGTCGATACAGCAGCCACTTAGCTGCTACCGAAGAATAACTCTTCAAATCCATCTCGACCTCGAGGACTAGGTTAAGGACAATTCACCACCAACTAGGAGATACTCCAAAGCTGGGTCTGCTGCTTTTTCTCGACTGCATTACGAGAACTGGTCCATCTGGCTTCCCAAACCTGACTGATTCTTGCCACTCACATTGTGACACAAGTAAACAAAAACACCCACCGAAACAAAGAAAAGGGCAGTTACAATAAAAATTGAAACTAGGTTGTTTCACAGTCAAACAACCTAACACCTCCACACTCAAAAAAAAAAATAATTACATGAAATTTTTTTTTTTTCCATATTACACTTTCACCCACCCCCAAAGATGTCACAGAACCACCAGCCAAAACAGAACCAATCCTGTCACGGTCGCCAATGTTATGAACCGCCTTAATGGTTCAACAGGTTCTTTAAAAAAAAACTAAAAGAATTGGGACTGGAATGAACCGATGGACTGCAACAACCAAAGGGGTGGGTAAAACAGAAAACACTTAAGTATCTTAACCTAGTTTATTATACAACAATTATACAATAAATACAAGTATATACAATAATTACAATGAGTACAGGTATTGGGAAGCACAGAGACATAAATGATCGTTACCACAAAATCGGTTAAACTTTAAAATCACCAAATATAGTTTACTTGAAGTTAAAGTACATGATAAACAATTATCAAAATTAATCAACAACAAAAAACACAGTAAGCAGCAGCCATGAAAAATTAATAATAGAAACTTCTCATTATTATACAAATAATAAATACGAGCCCATACACTGGCTCTTCCAACAAATAAACATCCACAAACAATCCCTGATCCTCGAGGACGTCCATCGAACACTGCGGGAACAACCACGCCAGTGTCGATACAGCAGCCACTTAGCTGCTACCGAAGAATAACTCTTCAAATCCATCTCGACCTCGAGGACTAGGTTAAGGACAAGTC